>NW_008621286.1:0-8435 GCF_000691845.1 Merops nubicus | reverse complement strand
TCCCTACAATAGACCCAAAATTCCTAGTTCTGGAGCTCTGTTGACAAACCAGGTTCTGTCTGCATGTTCCTGTCATGCACAGACTAACCCTCCAACTTAGATTCAAAAAAACCCCAAATTTTTGGTACTAATTACCAGCTAGCAACTTTGAAAATTCTCCCTTCCTAGCCAGCTCCATCCCATTCTTGCTCCCTCTCTCCTCCCTTCCTCTAAGAAGTCCCCATTATTCTGCAGAATCAGATGGTGGGTCACCAAACTCCTCGCAAGAAATATGGATTTTTAAGGATCTGCCTGTAGAAGGTTATGACTCAAATAATTTGTTACAATCTGAAATTTCCTTGACTGAAACTAGAATTTTCTTCGTACTGGCTTACCTTATTCTCTTTGGATGTGTACTGTATCTTGAGAGCATCCATGGCTCTGACCATCACTTGCATGGCTGTAAATATGTTTTGGTAAACCAGTTTTGTGAAGTCTTTCCTGTCTTCTTCTGTGCAACCTGATCCATGAATAATCCTCATTTGATTAATGAAAGTACTCTTGCCACTTTCTCCTGTGCCTGGGGGAGGGGGAAAGAGGAGAGAGAGAAATTTTTTTGCAAATCCTGGCAGCTGAGAATATTTGTAGATACATACACAATAATGTGCACCTTATCTGAGCATGCACAGGAGTCACCATTAACTGTAGTATCATTTCTGAATTTTCCATTCTCCATAATCCATATTGTTTTAGTTAAATTATTTTCTTTTCTGGGTTTGGAAGGGATGTATTTATTTATTTATTTTAAACATATCTATCTATATATATAAAGTATCATTTAGATAAGATCTTATGAGATATATAAGATCTTATCATAATACATCCTACAATGTTTAAGCAGATAGAAGTCACTACAAAACAAGCAAGGTACATCAGTACAAAAGAAAGAAATTTTGTGTGTGTAAGAATCAAATTTCTCAACACTGAGAACTTTGCGCAAACTTTATGTACACCTTAACAACAAACTCTACACTGATCCTGAAATTGAGGAAGAATTTTATCATTAGGCCACATTACTTCGTTTCATATTTCTATGGATTCTTATATAAAGACTGATTGAAAACACGCTAACAGAAATTACAAAAATGCATAAATTACTGTCATCTACTCTGGGAATTATTGATTTTATTAAAAATTCTTTTAAAGGTTTTTTTAAAAAAGGTCCTTTTCCATTTCTTGTATTCAATAAATCTCTTTCTTTTCTGTTCTCTTGTATTCAATAAATCTTCACACACTCTTGATTTTATACCCCTGCACAATTTGCATTGGGTTTTCATGCCAAGGTTTTGGTAATTGGGGGGATGCAGGGACAGCTTCTGTGAAAAGATGGCACAGATGTGCCCCACATCAGACACGGTCTGTTTCGGCAGCTCCACGAGGGACCCCGCTGCCAGCCAGAGCTGAGCCCATCCACAGCGCAGGGCTGCCTCCACGAGAGCCTCCTTAGGAAAGTGTAAGAAAAGCTGTGCACCAAACCTGTGAGAAAGGAGTGAGAGGATGTGAGAGAAACAGCCCTGCAGAAACAAAGGTCAGTGAAGAAGGAGGGGAGCAGGTGCTCTAGGCACCTCTGCTCTCGCTGTCAGAGCAGAGATTCCCCGGCAGCCTGTGGAAAAGGGCGGCCTTTGGAAAATACCATGGTGAGTTAGGCTGCCCCACCACAGCCCATGGAGGACCCCATGCCACAGCAGGTGGACATGCCCTGACCGAAGCTTCAGCCTGCGGAGAGACCATGCACAAGCAGGCTCCTGACAGGACCCGTGGCCCACGGAGGACCCATGCTGCAGCAGTCTCTTTGTGAAGGACTACACATCTTGGAAGGGGCCCAGTTGGAGCAGTTTTTGAAGAACTTTGGCCCATGGAAAGGATTGATGTTAGAGAAGTTTGTGAATGACTGTCCTCTGAGAGGTACCCCAAGGTGGAGTAGGGGAAAAGCACAAGGAGCGGGGAGAAGCAGACACAAAGTATTCCAATCTGACCACAGCCCCCATTCCTTGTCCCTGTGTGCTGCTCAGGAGAAGGAGGTAGAAGAGTCAGGACTGAAGTTGAGCCTAGGAAGAAGGGAGAGGTGGAGGGAAGACATGTAAAGATTTTTTCTTATTTCTTACCACTCTTTTGTTATATAATTGACAATAAATTACATTAATTTCCCTAAGCTGAGTCTGTTTTGCCTGTGGTGATAATGGATAAGTGATCTCCCTGTCCTTATCTTACCTCATGAACTTTTTCATCACATTTTCTCATCTGACCTGCTGAGAAGGGGGAGTGAGACAGCAGGTTGATGGGCACCTGGAGGTCAGCCAAGGTCAACGCACCACACATATTAACCTTCAGCTGTACTTTTGCTAGGTTGAAGAGTCCTAACCAGGTCAATTCAGTTATCAGGTGGAGGATACTCTATAGCTTGATCCAGGCCCTTTGACCCATGTAGAAGCTTTTTCAGCTCTGTTTACCTCTAAGACATAGCTAGAGTATTGAAACTTCAAATATTAAGGTGCTGCCAAAATTTAGATCTATGAAATGGGGTCATTGTATTATCTGTTCTGCAAGAAATTAAAAAAGAGAGAGAATTCATGTGCCATATAGTTGTTCTCTATGAAAAATACTTCACACCAATCTACAATTTACTTTACCTGTCATTTCACTGCCTACTCTCATGACACCATTTTGCAAATTTCAGTCATCCTTAAAAACTTGACTAATGCTGAGCAGAATTTTTTTCTTGTAACTGCTGACCCCCTTTCTACCATACTTTTCTTTCCCTCTATTATTTCCTGTTATGCAGCACCAGTGCGATTTGACTGAACAAATTCATTCCTGTTCCACAGAACTTTCACATGAGGCGGCCATGGATAGCCTTTTCTTGTTCTTCCCCAACTGGAGGATGGTACAGAAGCAAAAATATACCTGTTACACTTTCTTCTCAAAATCTGCACTGTAATTTTTCAGAATATTATCGATTAACTCCATTCTGGCTGAGATATAGGATCTGCTTCACTAAGAATTCAGTCCCAGTAAGAAAATTTTCCTATTAACAAGCTCTCAGTAATTTACAATTAGTACCACTAGGTGTCGAAAATATATCAGTACAAAGAAGAAAGAGCTCCTCTTAACATGATATGTTCATATATAACAAAGCAGGAAAATACTGAGTACCTACAGCACTCATCAGAACATGAGCAAAGCAACTTTTCAATCGAGCAATAAGAAACATTTAATATTTTTGTCTGTAAAAAGATGAGCTGTTCTTTCAACAACTGTTTGGGATTTCATTAATTTTGGCATTGCATCGGTTTATTTGAGAGAGATGGAACATAGAGATATGCTGGAATACATGTGAAACAAATTCCTCCAGGAATAATGTAAAATGCTGATGTTACACTATATATCACAGCTCTCAGGAAGGCAGTCCTGGCTTGTCAGTTCTAAGAAGTTAACATAAATACAATTCATTTCAAAACAAACCAAAACCCCACCACTGACTTTTTTGACTGCCAGTGGAACCCTTATATGTCAGAGGAAAACATTCTGATTAATCCATGTTGAATTGCTGGGCTGATTTTTTATGCAATTCAGAATAAACAGTCCTATCACATTACGGCAGTGCCCTCTGCTAATGTTTGAGTTGAAGAAAAACCATTGTGCAACTGTTAATTTTACTGTCAGGGATATATAACAATGCTGTGAAATTAAGTTTAAAAAAATCTAATTTTGGCTTTTAAAGAAAGCTGCTTTCTTCCAAGCTCCACAAACACCAAAGGCAGATGGAGCCAGCTTTGAAGAGATCATCATCTGTAATCCAAGCTAGAGTTCTTCCATGCAGAAAAATCGGATTTTTAACAATAAAATATTTACCATAAATTTCTTTATCTGATTTGATCTAACTTACACCAACCTACAGCAAACAAAAATTGCCTATTCAAGTGATTTATAAAGTGGTATTAAATACACGGGTAAAGCCATCCTGCTTTACCCCTTGACCCCTCATAATCCTGAACACAAGATCATTTAAAAGCTTTGTGCTCCCTACCCTGACCTTAAGTAGAATTCACAGTATTCCTTCTGCATTCTTCCTTCCAGCAGATCCACAGGTGCCTCGCTGTGCCCCTTGTCATAAACCCAGAACACAGGGCTCCTGTGCAAATCCAACAATACCTGCTCTTTGTTTTTCCAATTCTGTAAGACATCTAAAAAATCTTCAGGGCTCACTAGTTTAAAATGGAAAAAAAGGCTTTAGAAGCACTTCTTGATAGAGCATCATTTTAAAGCATGTTAAAAAGTGTCAGGGCTTTCAAAAGCAGTCTGAAAAGGGAACAGTTGCGCCAATACACATACTTGTGAGATGTTAAGCTAAAGATAACTGCATTTCAGAGTGGAACAACATACACAATAAGACTTGGATTATCTTTTCAATTAAAATACTTGGAAAGCAAAAGGAGACAAATAAATTTGAACTTGCGTTTTAAGACATTAGGTGATGGGTCTTAAAAAATTGAAGTAGAAAGTTTACACTATTAATAATAAAAATGGTAATAGTGTAATAAAAAGCAGGTAGTGCAGAAAATTTAGATAATAGAACAATAATGTACTGATGTATTACAAATCGTAGAGGTATATAATCACATCTTAATGCCCTGCGCTCTAGAAGCATTACAGAATGGGTGGCGGGTATATATGTCCAAGGTGTTGGAATTCTGTATTACATGCAAGTGTAAAAACGTTGTATAAAACAAAACAAAACCAAACTCCCACCAGAAAACTCAGGCAAAGTGTATTTTACTCCTCAGTGGTATCTGTGGTAAGCACTTGCCCAGAATACACTGAATGCATTTTTCTTCAAGAAGTGATCTGTTGAATCATTACTGCCAAAATATAGAATACATGTCTATGACTGACTAGGATAGAGACAGAATAGTCTCAAAAGGTGAGATGTAAACACATTAGTTACTGTCATGCATTTCTTCTCCTTCCAGTCACCTCAAAGATTCTTTTTTTTTTTTTCTCTGCTTCCAACTAATTACTGCCACATACATCTTACCTAGTAAACTCCATTTTCTCAATTAAAATAAATATTTGAATTTTGCCCGTTAATTCAAGCAATGAAACATCATATCTGTTTTGGCTATTGTCTCTTTTGTCTTTAACTCCTCCTTTGTCTGTCAGATTTATTTTCCACATCTAATATCTCAATTCTTTAAGGAGGAAACAAGTTATTCAAACAAATTAGCCAACTAACCATCCAACCAAGTATGTGCCTCCCCCAGCTCCAAACAACACAAACTCTATGCTCTCATTCTCCTAATGAATTTTTGTGTGCAACTTAATTACATCGATGAGCAGATTGTGAATATAGCCACAATAAAACCAGAAGACTGTCATTCTAAGGATAAAGCAAAGCTAACTAACTAGTTTTGCTAACCCTACCACCATTAAGAACAACAAAAGATCAGTTTTGGCAGATGTAATAAAGCCTGCTGTAAATCCTGGATCCACATGTCAGCCAGTTCAAGTGACTGACATCTGGGTTGTTCTTCACCACTGTCAGTTCTCAAGTGGTAATGGCAACTCCATCTACAGTACAGACCAGCACATGTACTCACTTTTTTCCTCTTGCCATACCTGAATAGATGTTAACTCAGTTAATAAACAAATATATTTCATCTCTTGCTTCATGTTGACAGGTTTCACTGTTATGCTGGCAGCTGTCTCTCACTCAACAGCTCTGGTGCAGTTAAGGGCTAAGTCACTGGACAGCTGCATGAGCAAGCCCCCCCAGTTCCAGCCAAAGGAAGAGAGGTCTGAATTACCTTCCCAATTGTCTCTGTTGTCAATCATGATAAGCATGAGGAAGTCAAAATGCCACACGTAAAACAAAAAAGTGGGTAATACACAGCAATAAAAGTAAAGTTCAAAGCCATCTTTAGACCAGAGTCTAGTATTAAACCTCTCCTCCAGTTGTGAGTGGCCATTGGAAAGGGCTCAATGAGAAAATCATGCTTATACCTATATTTGATGTATCAGCTCTGCAAAACTCAGTAACCTTAACCCTCTGCTCTCAGGCCACTATGACAGGCCACATTTCTGACTCTCTTCACAGTAAAACAGCTGCTTTTTTTCATGGGCAGAAATAATTATGAGAATAAAGATACCGACGCATAGTAATTAAATTAGGAAATTTGCTACTTGTATTAAAAACTAAACTACATTTAAACAGGATCTGCAATATTTTGTATTGCAGTTGTTAGGCTTGTTCAACTGACAGAAGGAAGCATCTTCCTGTAACAGCAGGATTAACAGTTTGATGTACAGAACTAAATGGTGCTAGTGCACAAACATAGTCATAAGAGAAATGACACTCAACAAGCCTGACTTACTGAAAATTTATAAGGCAGGAGCAACAAAAACATGTTTTTAAAACAACAAAGGCAGAAAAATCCTACAGAACGAATGATTCTATTGATTTCAAGGAGACATGAAGAAGGAGAAAGGGAAATTTTGAGGCTTATCAGAAAGGAAAACATGTAGAGTCATTCAGCAATCTTGGAGTATTACTCTGCCCATTCTCTCAACTACTTTCATGGAGATATCATATTAAATGCTGAAATTATCTTCACAATGTAGTGCACATAGATACATGAAAACAAAGCCGCAACCTTTTCTACTACTATAAGTCAGGGACGAGACACGGTTTTTAACGATCTGGGGAAAAGCCAAAGTAGACTTCACCTTGACAACTCATCCACAGTTAGTTCTTTTTTTCCAATAGGAGTGGAACCCCCAAAAAGAAAATTTATCCACTTTTCTTGTTCATTTACCAGTGAGCATTCCTGACATCTGTGCCAGGCAGCACTCTGAAACATTATCTTTTCCTTTTTACTAACCAACAGTACAAAACAAACCTCCAGAAATATACAAAACCCCAAGTTTGGTGAGAGGCAGGTAGGATGGGACAGGGGACAACCAAAAAAAACAACCCCCCAAAACTAAGCAGCTATTTCAGATGCTCCATTCATATTCTGTAGGAACCATCTTCCACATCTGTTACCAGGGAAACAGCTCTCATTCATTTTAAAATCCCACATGTTAAAAGCACATTCTGCTGGCTTTTCCCTTGCTGATGACAGGGAACACGATTAAGAGGTTTGCAATGCCTGAAGTTAAATTAACAGAGAAAGAGGATCCAAACGTATTTAGTAATCTTTACCAAAAGCTCTGTAGGAAAAAAAACAAAACAACCAAACCTTAAAAAAAAATTACTTATAAGTCCATAAGGACTAGTGTTACACATACAGCTGAATGGCTTCTTGTGCTAAAGCACCACTTACCTTACACTCATATAACTCATTATTTCAATGTTGTTTCTGCTACTAAGAATAAAGATAGAAGTGACAATATATCTGCAAGTAAGGCATTTAATTGTAGGATTCTTAGGGGGTAAAAAAAAAAACTTAAATACATGACTTTTTAGCAAGGAACAATTATATAAAGCAAAAGTTCCATATCTCATTCTGGTCTTTTGTTTTATAAAAACAGAGGATCAGTTTAGGCTTCATTCCATTATTCTAAGTCATTCCAAACACCCTGAAGGAAAGCATCAGAGCAAAATCAGCACTGGAACCAAAACAATCTCTGATCAAATCATTCAAGTTTTGCACATGGGATATGGGGCTGTTTAAAACTGTTCTCATGCTTAACATGCAAAAGCTGCCACCACCCCCCGCCCCCCCCACCCAAAAAAAAAATAGAAGTGTCTGCTACTGTTGAAAATATTGGTAAAAAAGGCATTTTAAAAATAAAAATTGAAAAGGACACCATAGATTTGTGTGCATGCCCACGTGGCATGTGTATCCTATGCAACTAGCACCTTGGACAGGCTTTAAACAGGAAAGAGAAGAACTTTTCAGGGACAACTTTCCTTGATGATTTTGCAATTCTTCACCTCTCACTCTGGGGAGCCCAGGACAGGACAAAGCACTCCAGGTGTGAACTCACCAGCACTGTGGAGAGAGGAGGGATCACCTCCTAGCAGCAGTCCTCCTGATGCAGCCCAGGTACAGTTAGCCTTTGTTGCTGCAATGGTGCACTGCTGGCTCATGTTCAACTTGGTGTTTGCCAGGACACCCAGGTCCTTTCTGCACAGGTGCTTTCCATCCAGTAACCACACGGTAATTGGTGCCTGATGTTGTTCCTCCACAGGTGAAAGACTTCACGCTTCCCTTTGTTTAATTGCATGAGGTTCCTTTTGGGCCATTTCTCCAAAGTGCTGAGGTCCTGGGCATCTGGACGGCAGCACAACCCTCTGTTGTTTATCAACCACTCCTCACAGTTTGGTGTCAGCAACTTTGCTGAGGTACAATGCCTGTTACGTGAAGGGGAAGGGGGGTTAGGTGGGGGTAAGG
>NW_008621285.1:84417-86374 GCF_000691845.1 Merops nubicus | reverse complement strand
GTGGCAAAATACATCTTTCCTTGATGCAGTGGAGTCTATGAAATGATCTTTTTTATTGTTAGAGCCTGTATTTAACAGACGAGTTGGATTTCAAAGAAATCCTGAAAAAAAAAACCACTGGCTGGAGCAGCCATTAAATCCTAGCACTCTGCCTTCTCCTGGAGACTCTTACCCTCTGATATCTATACCAGTGTCACACAAATAATCCAAATTACTCAATCCTCACAAAGAAATTTCATTTTTCTTTGGGAAGAGGGCCTGTTCACCTGCCACTTTCAGTGATTTAACAACACTGAACTAAGAAATAGATAGCTAACAAGCATAAAGAAGTGTCAAGGCTTGGAGCCTGGCGTTTCTGTTACAACTGCTCTTTAGCAGGACAGACCAAGAAAAAGATGGGACTTGTGCATCAGAGATGAATATTGGCAGATTTAGCCATGGCAGTTTAAGATATCACTGCCCTCAGTCTGCCAACCTCCTCTGCCAAGGCCACTGGCTATAGCACAGGTGGCTAAATCCACTGGATTTCTATACCATTATATCACTGTGTCTATACCACTGCAGCTTACAACCTTGCCAGAAGTCATTGCTAAGAAGCATTATCTGAAACTTCTACAACAGCCTTCCACGCGCCACGCCATCCTGCATTACTAGAAGTGAAGACACCAGGGAAGACACCGTGCAATTTGCACAATCACACTGCAATCATTGTCAGGTTTTCCTAGTGGTTGGCCTCACTTTTTGCCTTAATCCATTATGCTTCTAATCTAAAGTGATTCAAGCTTACTGACTGAAGACAAAAATGACAGTAACATACCTAACCAAGTGGGGTATAAGATGGATCAAGACTTATGCCTCTGAAGAGTCAAGACTATCTACACTGTGATGTGAAAGACTTAACAGAAAGCTGAAAGTCTGCATTTTTAAAGCATAAACCACATGAACAGCTCCTATACTTGAGCTACAGGTACTGAAACCACCCCTATCAAAAAAAAGCATCTTGGGTACAGAACTGGAAGCACAAGCAAATACACCAGATGGCTGTGTGACCACTCAGAGGAACACCAACAGGCAGGAGAAATGGGCCAACACAGATATCATGAATTTCAGCAAAGTAGAAATGCCAAGTCTTGCACCAGGGGAAGAACAACCCCATGCACCCGTACTAAGAAACCAAAGATTTTTACTTTAGGGGTGACCAAACACTGGAACAGCTTGTCCAGGCAGGTTGTGGAGTTCTCCATCCTTGGAAGTATTCAAAACCTGGCTGGACATGGTCCTAGGCAATCTGCTCTAGTTGGCCCTGCTGTGACCTGGGAGACTGGATTAGATGATCTGGAGATCATCCTCCTGGACCCCCCACCTCAACCATTCTGTGATTATTTATCAGTTGTAAAATGAGAGACTAAATCTGTGTGACTTATTTGTATCAAGAAATAAAAGATTTAAAGAGCTTAATATCAGCACTGAACATGATTATTTTTTTTTTAAATTCAAAATTTCCAAGATCTTCATTGCTGCTGTTTCTATCTAAAGGTGCTTGCTTGTATTGTACGTATAAACCATGCCTACAAAACAAAATGAGTTAATAAGGAAAAAAAAAAATAAAAATCCAGACAACTGATTTTGTTTTTGTAGGAGCTGTATCAAAGCCTTAAAAAGTCTTAAACTCCATGAAAAGGATACATGTTTTGAAAGACTAAATTTATCTGTAATTTACCTATATCAGGTCCCTACTTCTGAAGTCTTTCTTCTATAAGAAAACAATCATATAAACGCTAGAAATAAAAACATACTGATGTCACCATCAGATGCAGTGGTCAAAACCTTTTTTTACAGTTTTAAAATAGACTTTTCAACTACATTCTCTATAGCAGCTAGTTTAATGAAACAAATTTAAAGGTTTTGAAAAGAAAGTAAGGGGTGTACAAACTGACTTTATAGAGGAGGCTCAAAC
>NW_008621285.1:76917-79417 GCF_000691845.1 Merops nubicus | reverse complement strand
AGCTGTTGGCCCATTAGGAATTCCAGTAGATCGTACCTGTGCAACTCCTGTTTGTCTCATCTAATGGGAGATGAACAAAGGACAAGAACATTAGCTGCGGAATTGAAAAAGTGAAGATCGTACAAGGTTTCTGTATTTCATTGGACCGGTCAATTCCAACTTTATACTGATTTTAAGATTGTCACAGTTGCTTCTGAGAAACAAGATGTCTGTCATGCTTACAAATGCACTGAGCGACTTGTAAGGTAAAGCTACGGGCACACTTTTCTTCTAGGCCCTTCAGTTTGAGTGCTAGCGTTTTACTTCTAAGGCTGGACACAGAGAGAGAGAGACGCAAACAGCGAGAGGAGGAGGAGGGAGATGCTGTAACATGGCTCACTACAGCCGGGTATTCCTCCAGTAACACTGCTCAAGATGCCTCCACTCACTTTAGTTTGAAAGTGTGGCTTGAAAGCTTTTACAATAACTGGTAGCCCTATAATAAAACACAGCTAAACCCATTATATTTCAACCAGTAAACCACAATTATATTTTATAAAAATAAAAGAAAAAAGAATTAATGTAATGCGGTAAAGGGCATGAGAACTCTGTACAATAGAAATTCTTAAGAATTCAAGAAACGGAACGGACGCCATTACTGACAGAAGTTTTGTAGAAGAGAAAAATATTTCTGTTCTCACCTGCTGGTGTTGCTGCATCAAGACAAACTGACTCTCCAGCTGTTCCAGCATAAGTTTCTGTGCTGGATTTAGATTATTTCGGTTTGCACGCAGCTGTTCCAAGTGCTGAAAACACAGCAATACAGTTCATAATCACTAAAATTGCATGTGCTTTTTAGTAACTTTCTTGCACACAATGCTAAAAATTATCCATGAAGACAGGACTTGTAAAGCTGAAAACAAGACTGGGATTTCTGTTGCAGGCTCAAGCATCTTTCCATACACTATTCTATAACCAAAGCTTATTACAAGTTACTAAAACTAAAGAAGCTTTCTAAATTATTTGAGTGTATAATGATTATCACAGTAAAATTAAGTCTACTGGTATCATAAAACTATGTTCAAGTATAATTATACAGAGTTATCATTATCATTATGTATGTTTTAACAGTTTTTTGTACTGTGCTATTCTTTTATTAATGCTGTTCAGTTCAACCTATAGTCACACATGAAACCTTCTCCACAAAATATAAAAGAAACAAATGCAGAAAACTATAGCACTTAGTTCCAGAAAGCAACATCTTAAATTATGATATTAAATTTATCAGTTGCAAATGAGTTCAAGTATCAATTACAAAAAATCTGACCTTTGTATTCATTTTCAACTACCCATCACCCACCATCATTCTACCAGCAAGTCTGCTGCTATTAACTGGTATGACATAAAGCTATATGGCTTTGATTACGCTGTATTAGTAATACATAAACGGAACTGAATTACGTGTACTAAATAGTTTAGTTCATTTGGAACAACTGCATTTGCAAATTAAAAAATATCCAACGTTGGTTGAAAAACTGGTTTAAAATGGCTCAAGCCAAACTCTCTGGATTAACAGGAGCTTCCATTCTGAAGTCCCTCTATAGGGGACTGCAACAAGTAAGGCTTACCCATCTATCAATTTATCTATAGGAATGTGAGACGAAAACAGTCTCTATGGGAGTACATGCCCCAGGTTAAAAGAAGCCAAAACTAGTGCTCTTCAGTTACTATGTTGCTTTTCAAACACTTACTCTACAGAGTAACAGGGATCAGAAAGGTTGACCTAGCACATCTGTCAGCAGAGGCAAGCCTGTGCTTCTCCCTAGGTATGGGTGCAGAGGCTTTGTGGGCAACACCGTTCCTGCTGCCCATCCCTTCTGTGAAACCAGCAGCCACCCCTCCTCCTGCAGCATCCTGCAGCCCAGCTGGCTACAGCCCCTTCCCCTCCACTGAGCTGGGCCATTTGGTGTGCATCATGTGCCACAACCATCCAGCCTCTGAGTTGCCACTTCTAAAATGTTGACACAGAAGACGCAATAAAGGTTTTATTCACTCTCCTCTTGCATTATATCCTTTGACTTTCCTATTCACATATGCTGGAATTTTGTCAAGCTATTGCTGGCAAATCCAGTACACCCTTACGTAGATACTGCTTAGAGGAAGAAGTTGGATCTGGAAAATGATGAAACTAAGAAGTGGGGGGAAAGTAGTAGGATATATAATAAGCAAAGAGAAATAGTGAGAATGCATGGAGAGAGAGATAGAGAAAAGTGATTAGGGAGGATCAAATGGGTGGGGAGGTGGGGGAAGAGGAAGGGAAAAAACTGCAGTGTAATACAGACAATATTGATCAGGCAGAGAAACAGCTAAGGAAATATATTTGCGTTGAGGGGAACACTGCTCAGACAATCAGAATGCCTTCTGTCTCTCCACTGTACTCCCTTCCATTTTGCCTTGCATCCAAAGCAGTATCTGCAATATATGGGTAAATTTCCAGCTAGGCCTGATTTTCAAAGTACAG
>NW_008621285.1:55825-76886 GCF_000691845.1 Merops nubicus | reverse complement strand
CCTGCTGAAGCTCACTGCAAGTCCTAACGAACTGAAGAGACAACAAAACATCATAACAAAAAAGACCTGAAACAAGATTTCAAAAATAAAATCTAGCATTTCATATAAAAATGTTGACAGAAAACATAGGAAAGCAGTATCAGATTTCAATTGAACAACTGCATTTTGTAGAATGCGTTTGTTTAGACAGTCTGATCCAAGAAGTTACCTCGGAGGAATTAAAATACTTCTACACCTCATTCAATATCCCCCACGTTACAGCAAGTAGCAAACCTCACCTGGCATACAAGTGTAACAATTTGCATATCTATCTTTAAAACATCATAAGAAAAAAATTGTTACTGTATGCTCTTACTTTATAGATTATAAAATTCATACAATATAAGAGTTCAGTTTCTGCTAGAGATTATTTTACTATAGAATTGATCTCACACAGAGAAGAGACAAATATTAGCACAACTTGAATTACACTGTGGGAATTATTTAGGAATTATTTCACATTGAATTTCAGAAATGTGAAACTGAAAAAAGATTCTTTCCTTGTTTCAAGAAAATTAAAGAAACAAACAAACAAAAAACATATAAAATCTTCTGGACATTTTCAACCACCTACCTGTAATTTCTGTGGTGTCAAGCACCAAGAATGAATTTGTTGCTGTACAGGAGGATGTGACACTGTATGGCCACTGCTCCAAACTTCTGAAGTATTCTGAGAGAAAACATTACATTAAAAAGTGTGACTATCAAAGGGTCAACATAATTTCTTTTGCTACCTAGATTTTATCTTATGAAAGAACTACCCATTATTTTGAGAATAACAATATAAACCAAGAACATACTAAAACATGCCAATGCTTATTCTACTAATTCCCATACAGTATCTGAGTACTCTTTGGAAAAATTAAATGGTATCTAATATTATAATGAGAAACAATCAAATCAAATTACATAATTAACTTAAATGCACACCACTTTTAAAACTGAATACTTTATCTACTGTAACACTATTAGACGGTGATGAAACACTTGAATTCTAAATCTGAGCAAAGGTAATAGACAGGATGACATGAACGTCTCCCTGTCTATCATAAAACAGTGACTGTTCTTTGTTGCTTAAACAACTATGACTGTAGTATAGTGCCATCGACCTGCACTGCCCTTATGCACTTCCTGTCTGAACTGCAGCCTGATTAAACACACTGAAAATGGTTTGGTGTTTTTTTTTTTTCTTTTTTTTTTTTTATTCCTAAAAACATTCCCCACCTTGATGCCAAAGGATTAAAATTTACAGCACAAATTCTGTGCATGCTGTATCATTTTAATGCATATTTCCATACAATTTTGGTAGGTGGCTCTTTAGTTCATCAGAATATATACCTTTGTTGGACTAGATGTTCTTTTCCTCTTGGCAGGACTGGTCAGGTCATCTACTTGGCTAGAAGGAATCATGTGTAGTGGCAAGGATTGCTGTGAAATTGGTGTTTGAGTGAGGCCTAGTACAGGTTCAGTATTTGGATGATGAGGTTTACAAGCCTAAGAATCACAGAAGGAAGACAAAAATATGGTTCTATATATTCTTAATTCTTTCTTTTCAACTATATATTTTAACAGCCCACATATATTAAAAGGGCCGGGTAGGTATTCTGAAGCTGATCTCAATAACTGAAAAATCAGTTTCCATATGGTCATCAATGGAGGAATGTGTACCTTTCACGGGATTATTAAACCACTGCAGCATTGCTATTTAAGATGAAATCTTTTAAAATCATGAATATCCACAAAGGTTCTAAATTGGTACCCCCATATCTCTCCCATATTACAGGGAGCATCTTGATCTAACATCCCTTTGCAAACAAATCAAGGGCTTTTTATTAACAAAAGCCAGTCCTGTGCTCAATCAAATAAGCTTGACCACTACCGATTGTAAAGAACCCTTAAAGCTGGGCACCTGCAGAACATAACCCAACTTCTCACCTGCTGTGCTGTGTTCATGGCACCCTGCCTGGAGGTAAGCTCTGCGGGGATTGGTAGGCTCCACGCCTCCTCAATACTAGGAAGTAATTTAGTTTTATTCTGTAGACTACCTTGTGGAAGGTTACACAACTGAGCCTAGGAAAAATTATGTAAAAAGCAAATTTAACACAAGCCTACTTTAGTAAGAGCAAGTCCATGAAATCTTCCTAAATGCTGTAGCTAATTATGTCTTAAAGAGAGGATAGATTTAAAATTTGGGATTTTAGAAAGGTGCTAAGTATAAAGAGGGTAACCAGAATATAAACCTTTGTGAGAATCAGAACAAAGATGAGCTCTGGATTCAGAGGTCTCATAAGTCCTTTTTTCTGAAATTGCAAACAAGAGTGAAAGATAGTCTGCGTGTATATTCTCTCTATACGTTATGAGAACTTAAAATTGTAGACAATACAAAGAAAAAAGCAAAGTGATGTAAAACAGTATGCTTTGATTAAATGTGCGAAATAGGGTTTATAAGGAATTAAGTTCCACTTAAAAATGAAGAAAGAAAATATTACAGGCTATGATATGCTTACAGTACACATGAAAACAGGTTATACACACCACAAACAATTCCAAGTTAAACTTATTTGTTACTTCTCCCCTCCCCTCTGCTGTGTATTTGGAAGAGTATTTCCCACTTCTTAACACGTTCGTTTTACCTGTAAATACTTTATCCGTGCTGCAAGTGCAGAGGTATTACTACAATTTTTGCTCCTAGTTGCATTTAAGTAGCATTTAATGGCATCCTGAGGCTGGTTGCAGGACTCATAGAGTGTGCCTAGGTCCATCCAGGCTGCAGCATGGCCATGGTCCAATTGTACAGCACAGATATAGGCCTGTAAAGCATCCATAGGCTGATTTTGCTGTTGATACAGCACACTGAATAGGAAGATTAGTGAAGTCGAGAATTAATAACAAAGTCAAAATACAAGTCAAAAATACCCATCCCCCTCAAAACCCTTAATAATCTCTGTAATTACACAACCCACAGTAAAAAGCATAAACAACACATTTTAACATGCAAAGCTCATATGCATAACGTATTCAATATTTTTAAAAAATGAGAACACAAATATAAATTTATTATTTAAACTTCAAATCAGACCCGTCTGACAACACAAAGGTACGAGCAAAGAAGATATACAGTCTCCAAGAGAGCATGAAAAGCTTATCAGCTTTCTAGCTCTTAATCATATACATTACTATTGAAACATATCACTGTATTACCCTGTATTATTCTTACCCTATAGAACACCATGTATCTGCACTTGCTTCTGATTTATCAATAGATTGCCTATAAGATATAAAGGCATCCTGAACTTTCCCAATACTTGAATAGCACCTGGGAGAAGAAAAAAAGAACTTTGGTAATATTTATAGAAGCTAACCATTGAGGATGGCTCACCAAGCCTGACATGATCAATGTTAAGTCATGCAAATGCATACTCATCTAGATGAATCCAAAACACTTGCTGTTTCTGAATGCCAGGCATAAGAAGACTCAAACATCTCCATCAACATAATTACCAATTATTTACTTGAAAATGATACCAAAACTGCTTAAACTCTAGCTTACAGTATTTATAAGGAAAACAGAATGACACCATATTTTAAAGACTTACATTGCTTTAATTTCTGATAAGTTATCAGTCAAGAAGAACAATACTTATTTACAGTGTTATAAAGAAACAATTACACTACCTACTTCAACAAATGGTTATGAAACTTGCAGATATGCTCTGCAAGAAGTGTTTCAGAATTATTAAGAGATATTAAACAACTCAAATCAGGATGGTTACTGATTGCCTGGAAAGCTTTTTACGTGCATTTCTCATTTCAGTAAGATTTCAAGTAATGAACCACAAACCAGTTAGTTTTACTGCATATGTAAAGAAGGAAATTTTGTAAACCCCCCCCCCCCCAAAAGAAAAAAAATAATAAAAAAAACACACCACAAAACCAACCCCAAACAAACAAACAAACAAAAAACACAAGCCCTTGCTTTTCTGGATTTTTTCATTATTTCTTACTTGAGTATTTTTCACACAGAAATTCAAAGGTACTCTGGTCTTATAAGCAGAAATATCAGAACTCTATAAAGAGAACTACTATTATACCACAGGGAACACTACCTACCTGTAGAAAATTAAAAGCTTCAAATAAATACAATATTAATAATATGTACATTTACTAGTTTAATCTATAACAGCTCTGCTTCTTATATGATTTGTAATAAGCTTCTCTGTTGGAAAAAACTGACAACTTCCAAATCACATAAACAACAACAGAAAACTTATTCTAGTAAAAATAAAGATAAAATAAAAGCCAAGCAGAACAGTAAAGGCAAAGGTCTGCAAACATGCTACACTCTTTTATGTATTCTTGAGGCATGGTAGGAAAGGAATACAATAAAATCTAGCAATACTTTGCCTAAAACCATCCATTAAGTCTGAATGCAATGTTTCGGAAGAGAATTCTAATCACAGCCTAACCCCAGAACATGAAACACACACGTTTCATTCTATGAGATACACAAAGACTGATTAGGCTAGCACTAACATTGAGCACCCAACAAAACTTAGAACAGGGTGACAGATGTTTTTTCAGTGGGAGAGGAGGGTAATGGTGCTATATTTTTGAAAGGCAGCTTTAAACCAGTTTGGATAAGCAGCAGAGAAAGGAATGGCACAAAGATGTATATGAGGGAAAAAGAGGAAGAAAGATATCTACAACACTGTAACCCTGTCCCCTTTGCTCTTCTCCTGCCAGCATATGGACTGGAGGAATGGGACCTGGAAATATTTTTCCCCTATAGAGTATAGGAAATGCTTTCACTACATTTTTCCCCCCTCATTTTCTGCACTTCTCCCTCTTATTTGTATGACCATGGGTTTCACTCTAACCCCACAAAAGCCATGGTGCAGTAGGAACAGGAGCACAGCAGCTGCACACACCTACTTCATGGAGTCTTGACTCTGTCCTGCTGCTCTGCATGAACTCAACTAGCTCAAGATATGTGGAACAGGACTACTGAGGAAAAAAACAGGTTTTCAGCCCCATGGATGATAAGATGAGCCAGACGATCCATAGCTTATTTTCCCTCTTCCCTCCACACTTGCTCTAGCCCTCTGTCCTTCATACTCCATGTTAACGTTCCTCCCTCAGCCTGCAGACAGCTGGTCAAAGAGCCCTGTTGCACAGAACAGCTTTTGTCATCCTGCAATTAGGATGACAAAACCAAAACTAGGTTCCAGCTGTATGTAACCAAACCTCTCCAAAAAAGAGTTAGCTAGAAGATACTAAGATTAGGATTTTTTTTTTTTTTTATTTTTTTTTATCATTCCTTTCTCATATGTGAACAGGTCAGTTTTGTGGAGAAACTCATGAACTTGAATTGCCCTCATTTTTCTCCAAAGCATGATTATTTCAAGACTTACTGCTGTTTTTTTGTGTAAAGTACTCTATTCTCTTAAAAAAGTAACCAAGAAAAGTAATTGAGTTACAACTTGGAGCAAGTTAATTTTCAAGTAAAAAATACTGTCTGATAGTACAGAATTAATACGACACAGACAGATATTAGGATGGATCAACCTGGCCTATCTTGGCCTAATATGCAATTGCAATATATGCTGTTTATAAATGGATGTATACCTGGCAGAATATTTGTATTTTAGTGAAGAAAATGATTGAGATTAGAAGGCAGATTCTGAGAAAGACAGAAAAAAAATTGTGAAAAAGATATGAAGGAAAGTAGCAACATTTACAGAGCATTCACCAAAAAACGAGAGAGAGAGAATAAAAGATGTGGTAGTAGGAGGAACAACAGATAAGACCAGGCATGACAGACTCAGATTACTGTAAATGTGTAGACTGAATAACTACAAAAAAATGCAGGACCACTTGGGTAACATACTTCATTTCAACTTCTAATCTATATTCATTCCAAATACATTAGAACCTTGTCTTTTTATACACTTTCCAGAAAACTAGACTTCAGAAGGTACATACATCCTTTCCCTTCATTTTTCCTCTGAAAGTATTAAGAAAAAAAGCAATGTAAGATATTCACAATAATGAGTATCCTCAAAAAATAAATCACAAATGTAGTTACAGTATCTATGAAGTAATTTCTCACCTTCCAAGGAAATACCAGGATTGACCAGAATTTGGATCTGCTTCTAGAGATTTCTGAAGATATTGTATAGCATAGCTTTCCTTGGTTGCTTTGTCTCCAAGTTGATCCACGGTGTGATGCATCCAGCCTGCAAAGGGAATCCATAAATGGCAGAAGTGAAATTCCCTAAGACCATTTAAGACCTTGGCAGAGCAGGATATTCATAGCATTACCTCCCCTTTAGAAACAGAAATATAAAACAATATTGAATTTACATATAATATTATGAATGAAACATCTAAAACTTTTAATTTTAATTACTTTCAGGTACTTTTAAAGCATTTTTATGTAGTTCAAATAACTTTCTATGAGGTTAGCAGCACAATTATGAAGTGTTCAGTCCTCTACTACAAAAAGTTAATCTGAAAGTGTTAACTTTTTCCTCCTCCAAAGATATACACCTTCCCCTTTCATTGTGAAAAATGCCACCATCCTCCTTGTCACACACATCAATTATCTGTACATTATGTTTGTGACCTCATCTGAAATGCTAGACAAAGTAGGCAAGGCTGAGAACTGACTTATGAGTACTTGCAGCCTTACTTTACTTCCTCTATACAGACTATAGCTTAAATATTTTATTCTACTTGTTCTATATAGCTTATTTTTTTATTTCACAGGCTCACTGTTTGTTAACAGTCCCAGCAACACTCACGCAAATGGAAAGCAAACTTCCAAGCTTAAAAAAAGGCAATCTAAAAGAAAATCATAACTACTGAGCGATATTTGCCTAAGGTGTTTTAAGAGCTATCACTTGGAGACTGGTCAGAAGCACAAGTTTGAATATGTGATGGACTGCAAGAAATGTCAGGTTAGGAGGCAAGTGATTACAGTGCTAAAAAAAACAAACAAACAAACAAAAAAAAAAAACGAGTATCTTCTCTGAAGACAGATCAAGTCAAACACCTACCCATCAGAAAAAAAAACCAAAACCCAACCAACACAACCCACACAAAACCCACAACAAAAAGTAACCACAACACAAAGAACCCCCAAAAAACCCAAACCAACAAAAATCCAGTAATTTTTGCAGAGATATATAACACGTACAATTTTATCTCATGGACTTGATAAACAAGCTATGATTTTGATTAAATTCCAAGTCACTTAAGTTCTTAAACTTACAGAAAATACTCATGCTTTAAGGAAAAAAAAAATCTTATGTGAGGGTTGTTATCAGAATGCACCCACGGAACTGTACATTAAGGATAAATGCACTCACTGGGTGCACTGCCAGGCAAAGCCTGGCTTAAAGGTAATAGTTCAGGGATTATAAACATGAATTAAAAAAGACATTACACAATTTCCTGAATCTCTGGAAATGTTGTGTGGCGATGTTTATTTTCTGTTTCAGCAGAACCTTGCTGAATTGAAAGACGGTGTATCTTCATGCTGAGGTCCAGCGGTAAGAGGCAAGAATGTATTTCTGGGGGGCAGAAGCGAGCGCCAGCAATGCCAGCCCAGTCCCACTGCTGAAACACAGGCTGCTTCCTCATTTTACCTCCCTGTGCAGGGAGGCAAGCCAGGCAGAAAGCAGGAGAGGGTGAGGAAGAACAAACAGAAGTTTTCTACTAGAACAGCACAGGTAAAGGAAACCGGATGTCTCTCCTCCTCATGCGTAAAATGAAGAACGTGCAGAAAGGAGGCGATGGAAAAATCCTAGTCAGCTGTGCCATACTGCAGCTTCTTATTTGCAAGACCTAACTCAAATTCTCAGCTAGCATATTGACTCCTCTCTCACTCGTGGCATTTTCAACACAATAAACCCATGGTTTTTGTCCATACTTTACAAATGTTCTACAGTATTCCAGGTCTTTGCAATCTAACTTGTAATAAATCTCTGTGTTGCCTCAGCAAGAGGCTTTGCTAGCCTAGCTCACGCTACCTATTTATCCCTCCCATGCTGAACCCGTGGCAACCGTGTTTTTCCCCAGTAAACATCACCACCATAGCCTTTAAAGAGATGAGCCTATTCCCCATTTAGGCCCCTCATTATGTCTTATCCAATTAAGTGGACACAACCTAAGAACGCACCTAGCCAAAAAATCCTTGAGAGAGTGCTTTGGGAACCTATAAGCAGATGTTTATGTTGTCCTTGCGCTCCTCCTTAATGCAACTGCTGAGTACAACTGGAGCAAGAATACTGGGACAGATTTCATCTTGAGTCTCATTAATGTAATGTAGTTTTAGGCAAAGCAGCAAAAAGAATTTTGTCTGGAAAATAAATGAATGGCACAAAAGCGGAAAAAAACTGCTCTTATCCAGCTGTCCAGATCTTGTTGTTACATCTACCTGGAATTAGTCAGCATTCAAAAGCTCAAATGGGTATTCAAGTATCTACGAATCACAGGGTTCTCCTCCACAGTGATCTGCTTTGCAAACTAGCAGAAAGAGCAAAAATTTGAATAATTCTCCCACAAGACATCTGAACTTGCCTAAAATTCAATTCTGTCTCAATAAATATTAACTAGCTATGGAAAATAAACAAAAGGTATTTTCATGCCAAAATAATTTTTCTGTTGCTGTTAAAAAATAAATAAATAAATGAGTTCAACATAGAAATACAAATATATTTTGACTGAGTTTTGCCTGTAGCGTTCTGGCAGATGGCAAGTATTTTCTATTATTTTTTCTACTATACTTTCTGAGAAGGTGTTTTTAGTACCAGCTGCTAGAGACTAAATCTGTGATAAACACCGTGCTCTGATACATACCACTGCTGACAGCAAAGAGCAAAAGAAATGGTATTACTCTTTGAATGTTCTGGTTAAGACCAGTCTATCCTTTCTCCACATTGAAGCTACCCACACTACAAAACCAGGTGACCTATACTGATTGAGTAAAGAGAATTAATCCCAGTTTTAGACAGTAGGCGATTCTCAAAGTCATTGCTCTTATTTCCAGCACAGAGACCTGTGGTAGGACTTCACAAACACAACCATGCACCTTTGCTTCTATTGTGACAACATACATTGAGTTGAAAAAGTGTTGGTCAGCTCTTTTGGAAAGCCTGTCTTTCACTGATCATAGGTATCTCCTTTCTGGCTGTATGCTGACAAGTTATATTAGGTTGGATAATACCAAGATAAAAAAACATTCAAAGAGGATACTGAAATATAAGCAAGTGTCATGTGATAGCAAAAAGATCAGCATCTAGAGTCCTGCAGCAAATTCCTCCAACAGTTTCATTTGTGATTTCACACAGAAGACTCAAAAGCTAAACAAATCCATATACAACCTGCAGTTCAGTAGAAGAAAGCACTGTGGCCATAACTTAGTGCCAGTTATTGATTTGAATTAAATGACCACAATGTGAACAGGGAAAAAAAAAAAAAATATGGGCATAAGCAGGCTAAATTAATATTTAGAATAATAAATTAGATGAAGAACATGAAGAAAGTGAATGAAGAAGTTTTGCACTGGGTTGAACAATTTTAACAAAGTATTCTGGAAGTACTTTTATAAGGCATATAGGACTGAAGTAATTAATTCTACTCATCCATTAGAAATTTTGGTCTACAAAAGATTTATATAGGTCTTTCTATAAATATGGGAGATGATAAAAAAACCCCACAACTCAAACTTTTTCTCTTTTTATGTGTTTTGTTTTATGGAATCTGACGATAAACTTTTTACTTAAATGGGTTTTCATCACATACTATAAAGTAAAGAGAAACAAAAGGTTTCATTTTTCATTTGCCATGTTCTATTCTGCAAGAGAAGAGTACTTTGGTTTACTGCAATTAGCCTGGCTATTCAAGAGATGTTCTCAGAGGCATAACTGAGAATACAGAATTTCAGTTGCTGCACTCCTCCTCTGGAAGACCACCCCCTCATGACCCAAAACCTGTCATGTGCATACTGTAGCAAGTCTAAGAGATTTTTATTTTTTAAGTTTTTAATTAAAATCTTTTCCTCCTCTCTTATTTATCTACTGTTATGCATTCTATTTTGGGTAAAAATCTCACGTATCATGCTTAGTGTCTACGACTCACTTTGGAAATGGAGCCTTAAAAAACACTGCTGAAGGTGAAGATGCAAAAAAGAAACACACAGAAAAATATGTTAATTTTACATACCTAACTGCTGTAAGACAGTTGCTTTTACTTGTGCAGGAAGGTTTTCGATCTGCAAAAGCTGTTCATAAGCTTCCTTTGCAGAGTGATACTTTCTCTGCAAAAGGAAAAAAGTAAATGGATTAATCATAAAGCTTACAACAGATCACCAATAGCGACGATTTCACAGCACTGACAGCACACAAACACATTGACAAAAAATTATATTGTTTTTTCTTTTGCATACAGTGCATATGAAAGCTTTAATAAGTGACTTATCATATGTAAGTGAATAACTTGCATAAATATAGTACTTAATACAAATGACTACTTAATTGAGGGAGATTTGCAAATTACCAAATTTGGTCATACATGCATTACGCTTTTCACACTGAAACTAATACGCATTTTTTGATGCTTGAACGTGAGTCTACATCTGAAAAAAAACCCTACACAAATTCCTCCCAAGAAATCCATAACAGAAATTAAGATCACCAGTAATTGGTGGCTGGTATAACTTTGCCTCTTCCTTCCTTCCTTCCTTCATTACATTTGACCTGCCTTTTCAACAGACTTTTGTTGTCCTGGACTATGGAGTCCCACTGTGTGTAGAAGTAAAACATATGCATGGATTATGCCTAGAGAATGAAGGTATGCCTTCTTATTACTTTCTATATAGTCTAAGTGTGCTTAAAGCATGGAAACATTCAATTCTTAACTCCCCATATGAACAGGTATTGATATAATAAACACATTTCCAGGTTAGGACTGTGGGCTTTACTGACTTCTAGAATAGTATGAGCTGTTTTGTATATATTGAAGGTTAAGACTTCTCAATAAATGGATTTTTTTTTGTAATAATGTCAGCAGTTATCTCCAAGTCACCCTAACAATAATTGCTTAACAGTGAATGTATTTTAAATGCTTAATTCTTCTCTTCCTCCTCTCCCAAAAAATGTCTGGAAGACATAAATGCTGAGGTCTGTTAGTAATAGCATTTTTTAAAAAATTTTTTGATGTTCTAGAAATTCTATATAATTAACAAAAAAGAATATGCTTTCAGTTAATTCAACATTAGATTTAATTTTGGCAAACAGATAAAAGCACATGAAAATAAATGTGGGCACTTAAATGTAAATCATTATGGCTTAGTTAAGTTTGCTTTATGCAAAGAGTACACAAGTACTGACTACTGGTATTTTAGAAGGGACAACTGGGAAGACTCTAAACAGTATAAATACCTATTAGAAGTTTAAAACGTTATTAGGCTCTTGAGATCTCACAATCACAAAAGACAACCCTGTTGGTTTTAAAACCATATTCTAGTCAGGAAGTAAAATTAAAGCAGCAATTACATACTTTCAAATGGAACAAGGGGAAGTTGGTAGAAAAGATTTTTAATTGGTGTTCATGAAATGCAGACAACTGGTAAGAAAACAAATAATATAAATAAATAAAATATCCATGTCCAGCAAAATAAAAACAATCAGGAAAAAATTTTATCTTAGCATTGGGAACAAAATTCGTAGTTTATGACTATGAAGGATAAGCAAATGAACAGAAGTTCTCTGTATAGCATGACAGCAGAGGCAGCAATCCAGATGTTGAATAGGTAAATATGCATTCCTAACATTCACAATTTTTGAAAATATATTTACATGCTTGAGAGGATCTAGAATGACCTATCAAAAAAGGGGCATGTTTTCCAGATCTAGAATATTTTTTACTTTTGTTTTCATTGTATTGTTTACCCTTTAAAAAAAAAAAAATCTGCCTACATATATGCTTTGAAATATTAAAGAAAACTGTCATAGTGTTTACGTTTATGTTTATTTAGATATGTTTATTCCAAAGATCCAAAGTCTTTCATGTTTGGCTGCATCAAGAATGGTCTTTGAAATGGGAAGGGGAACCCAGCCCACTGTCTCTTTAGACAATATAGAAACTATCATCCTAAATAGCTAGAGGGATTCGCACTGCCATAGATAAAATAACAAAAACTGCATTAAACACCATGAAAATCCACTGCTAACTTTTATCAGCACTGGGCTATTCTCTTGTTCATGATCTGGCAACCCATCATTTAAACTCCAGCACTGTGAAGGTACATAATGAATGAATAAATTAACTTTTTCATTAAATATTAGAGAGCAGAAAATTTTCAAATATATGGAGGTCTTCAGAAAACTGTAGCACAGTGTCCTTTAAACGAAACTAAGCAACCAGGCTGACTCCAAAAACATCTCTTTGTTGTGTCAGAGGTGATATCCAGAATGAAGTCAAGACCTTGTGTGGTTCTAAGCTTCTCAAATCTCAGAAAAAGAGATACTCCTCCCAACCAGAACTGTGAGACAAACCAAATCTAACAGCAGAATGCACTGAAACTTTTTTTGCTCTGACTTGCATTAAAATAAAATTCCTGCTGGCTACGACTGCCAGTCAGAAAGCACAGCTTAAGCCCTTGTAGCACTGGTATCACAACCATATAAGGCGCCTGGCATGGCGACCTGAAGTTTTCAGCTTTCTGTTCCACCCTAGCAAACCAAGCGAACTAAGGTGTTGAGGATGTTTTGTTACATAAATGTGTCAGATGTGCTCCAGTGCTCAGAATGAAATCTGGATGGTGGCCAGGTAAGAACCACAGCAGTCCATGAAGTTTCTTACTGATGTTTTGGGATGGGGGATTTCTGTCTTGCCATGTAGCTCTGCACCAAGAGCATTAAAAATAAAAATACCTTGTTCATCAAATTCATATCTTTTATTCATATCTAAATACCCAAAGTCATTTTTCACCATGCCATCAAACAACAACACTTAGAAGCTACTTTTCAACTGATTGAAAATGTAGTTTGTCATCCATTTTAATTACAATATTTTTTCATGTCACATTGCTTTCTCAGACACATAATACCTAAAAACACTATAGAAGGGCACACAATCTAGATTATATGACCTGTCAGTCAAAACATAAACATACAATAGCTATTTCAGTAGCTACTTGGTTTTCATTAGCTTATATTCCAGAAGCTCAGTAGATATTCTGTAGTTTCCCCAAAGATTCACCTAAAAAATTTGGTGGTAGCATTTGATATAGAATTAATAACACAGCTTTATGTACTGTTGATCTCAGATCTCAAATGTTTCTGTCACACATGTTCAGTTAAATTTGAAAACTTTACGTCAAATATATTTAAAAGGAACGTGAGCAACTGAGTAGACTCAAATGTGTGTGAAACAATATGAATACGCAGGAATTGAGATGCCACAATATTTTTTATATCTATATATATTTTTAAATATATATCCATAATATCATAAAAGTATTTTACTAAAAATTATTATTAGGGTTTCTTTGCACTCAACTTGGGAGATTAGTAGTAAATATGTAAGTTTATTGAAATAGCTACTTCATTTTATAGCATGATAGTCCACATACAGAATATTTTTAATTTAGCCAAAGCAAATAAAGTTTCTTTAGTGATTCAAGACTTAAATCTAACTTTACAAAAGCATAGATAATATGAATTCCACAGACTGATTACATCATATAGTTAGAAACTCAACCACACTTTGTAAAAAGGAGCTTAAAGCTTACCTGGATTTCATATAAGTGGGCGATGTGAAACTGAACTGTAAGAGTGGGAAAATCAAAATTATTAGGTTTAATGAATAACAGCAACAATTACAATATGTCTTTTTCAAGTGAGGGATAAACAAGATTTCAAATTAATCAGTGTAAAACCAAGATAAATTTCAACTTAAAGATAAAAAAAAATGTATGTATTTACCTTGATATTTTGCACTTAATATAACAGAACTGACAGAGAACGAATATGTACCCTAACAAAGCATTAAGGCTGCAAACTTATGTTGCAGAATGGCAGTTCACAGACTTCATTTGTATTCTGAAATGCAGAGTCCATTACCCTTTCAATAAACTCGGCAATAAAAACTCAGAGATGCGCGCCAAGAGAACGCAGGTAATATTTTCTGTACCTAACCGAGTTAGAAACAAACATTCATTTTTTATTTTCATTCGACTGCCAAGGGACAGACTATCTGGGTTACAAAACAGAAAACTACAGTATGCTCTGCCACCTTTATACACATCTTAAATTTAGGTGTTTTTTTTCCTTCCTTTTTAGGAATTGTCTTTCCCCTGAACTAAACTGAAATAAAAGTGTTAATTACAAATCATACTCTGATCATTACTGTAAGGAATCTTAAATGGCTCATGCGAATTGCACAGAATGTCATAATACTATTAGCAGCTCTTGGAGGCAAGAAAACTGCTGGCTGGAGAAAGAAAATGAAAATTGTTCAAGAGTAACAGCAGAGGACAAATTATCCTCATGCTGCTCATATCATTAAAGACAAGGTGGAGCACCCAATCTCAAAGGCTTGAGAGCTGCTACCCTAGACTAGCCATTAAATGGAACATAGCTAAAGCTACTCAAGAAGAATGACATACTTATTCTGCTTTGATGAGGAAAATAAAAATCCTTTGAAATAGACTTCTGCCTGATGTTCTTGAGGACTACAAGTAAGAAAATGCCTGTGTTTGAGCCAAGCTCAATTTATTTCAATTACACAGACTTCTTCCTCTTGAAGGTACACAATGGTGTCACACAGAGGTTTATACAGGTAATTCGGAGTCCCAGGGTTCCTCTCTGGGTCATAATGGAGGGGAAAGCTCCTTTTGTGCACCTCTTTGTCCTTCACTATAAAGAAGGTAGCCTAGTGCGCTTCAGAAACTAGGTCATAATGAAACGTACCATCTAAACTTTTCATAAACTTTCTGTGTTCCCTGCTAAAGGGCAGATCAGACATCAATTATGTTTGCCACATCGTACAATTTCACTCCCTACTGATGAAAGAAAAACCTCTCCTTTTGTTTCAAGGGTTTGTTATCTAAAAAAATCTCTTATTTCATTCCCCTTATAACAAAACCTCTTCCAATATGAAGCCACAAAAAGAAGCCATGCCATGCAGAGGAAAGAAATGAAACTGTCACGTTAGAGACTGCCTAAACAGAAAGATGACATGCTTAGTACTCAAATGCTACTG
Source organism: Merops nubicus (assembly GCF_000691845.1). Classification (NCBI taxonomy): domain Eukaryota; kingdom Metazoa; phylum Chordata; class Aves; order Coraciiformes; family Meropidae; genus Merops; species Merops nubicus. Next base: position 61,577 of record NW_008621285.1, on the reverse strand, counting down.
CTAGGAACACAGTCTCTGCAACGCTGTTACTCGCCCAGTCTTTAGAAATGCCAGGGGGAGGATTAAGGCAACCTGAAGCATTTATGTGATGGTACCAACACCCTGGCTCAGAGAGCACGGTTCTCCTCCCGCTAAGTGGTGCGGGAGGACCTGCAAAGTCTCTCAATCCTCTTCACACTCCTCTTTTGGGTTTCTCAGGCAGCATGCCCAAGATCATGGGGCAATAAAGCCTTTACATGGGGCCATACCTCTACATTAATCTGGGGGCAGATGGGGCTATGGGGAAGGGTTAGGAAAACCTTACAAATATTCAGAGATACAGTGAAAACCGATAAAGTCAGCGAGAACTAATATGAGCTAACATGAAATATATAAAGAATCGCATATCTGGTAGAAACAATAAAAGCCTATTCACTTCGGAAGAATTCTGCAAATAATTTTACATTATCTGTGCCTGCTCCTGATTAAGCGACAAAGCTTTAGAGAAGACTGTAGCACAGCTGGCTCCTTGGGGTACCAGTACAGCCAGCAGTTTCACCCGTGGAAACAAACCCCCTTTCATCACCCTTGCTGACAGAATATTCACAATTCCATCCAGCTCCGAATTAAACAATTGCTTATAAATACATTATCAAATGTTTCTGAAGTCAGACTTACGAGGTAACCCAAGCTCAACACCAAGAGCAGCATGAAGGTACTTTAAAATCCAAGGGAGGAGTTTCTTTCACAGTTGTCTGCCTTTGTATTCTTATAGATTCCAAAACATGCACGGACATAAAACTTATTCTCGCATACAATTCCATTAACTATGGATAAATACCTCCAGGATGCTCTGGAGTACACATATGTGCTACATATACAGAAGTACATACATATATATCTGGAGTACATATACATATGCTACAGTATATATAGCATATACTAGATCATACTACACTAAAAGATTAACATGGTTCAAATACTGACTAATAAATACTGGGCACCTAATAAAACAAATAAATTACATTGTACATTTTTTCTTGCTTCAACCGCACAAAGACTGATGCTGAATTTTAGTTCTATAAATTTAAATGGCATTAAAATGAGCACTGAAAAATGACAGATTACCGAGACGCCACAAAGTTTTAAATAATTACTATTAAATATGTACCAGGACACAAGCACTACACTTATAAGTAAATAAACAGTCAGATAGTATGTTTCTTCCAGAACTCAACTCTTTGGAGTAATTAATAAGCTAAGTCTCAATTTTTACTTATTCCACTTATTAAAACAAAACCACAATTCTACTTGGAGACAGGTTTTGTAGTCTCCCTCAGTACTGATCCTTTAGACTTTGAAGGACTGGTTCATTAAAAATTGTTACAGTTGTGAGCATAACACAATCTACAACAAAATAAAAAGGAAATACTTATAGGTTACTTACTTTCAGCATTAGACAAAGTGCAGGGATTGCAGTCAATCAAAGCTAACTGAAAATGCTGAAAAAAAGAGAATGATTTGTTTTTCAAACAAAGTAATACCAACACTTCCGCAAATTACTAAGAATAAATCAATTTCGTACTTGAAAATCAATATTGCATTTTACCATGTGTCTCCATTTCTGTGCAACTGTTTATTAGAGGAAGGTAATGTTTTGGTTTTTTTTTTAATTGCAAATGCAGCAATACTTCTAGTAATGTAAAATGGCAACAGATATCTTCACAAAACAATCGGGCTAGCATCTGAAGGATGACTGCATCAAATGAATGATCAGAATTGGAAGACCAAGTTTTTCTCAGAACAAACATCAGGGAATGTAGTCATACTAGCTCATAGTCTCATGGAGATAAACATCAAAGTTCTCAATTTGTCTGTCTAGAAAAAAAAGAATACTTTCCCTTCATATTGAGTGAAATCTTTAAGAACAAAATCTCCTGTCAAAAATCACTTAAAATTAATACCTTTACATTAAAACACAAGTTTCTAAGGAATTAGTAAGTTGTATATACTCTGCTCCAGGTATTACAATTTCATCTAAATATTAGAGCTTGTTTATTTTTAATTACTTTTCCTCAAGAGATAAAAAAAAAAATCTTTTAAGACATCTTTGCATTCTGAAGTTCTGAGCCAAGTATTTCACTCTCCTACAAAGGTCACGCAAGCAGAGCAATCAGGTCTGTCTGCAAGAAAGTCTGGATGCGACCAATTGTTTCACAAGAGCTTGCTAATTCAGCAATCGCTATAAATATTTTGAAATGCAACCAAGTGTGTTAAAATGAATGGAACAAGCATGTCAACTCAAGTGCCTCTGAACTTCTCCATAAACATCATAGAAATTTCCTACATACACAGTGTAGAATTTGCATTATCATATTAATTCCATAGAGAATAAGGCCCAGGAACATCGGAACCTATGAGATAACATGTAAAATACTGTTGTTAATAAATGCAGTTACCTACAAAATATGATTTCAGGTGGCTTCTAATACACAAAACATTACTGATGTCTTGGTATGTTTTATTTTGTTAGCACAAAAATGATAATTTAGCTCTGGCTGTTCACGATGCCAAACTAGGTGGCATCAGAAGCTTATTAGTGTAGCTGATTGGGAAAAAAAAAAAGTCCTTATTAATGTGTATGCAAATGACTTTCAGTGTTTTCATACTCAGAGCTACCAGATACTACGTAACTTTCCTCATGATCCTAGGAATACCTTGTGTCCAGCATGTCTATATAATGCACATCTCAAAGTTTTACAAGAATTTAACAGACCACCAAATCTCTAAACAAGTATTTTTAAACAGGAAAATTATAAAATTAATGTATTGTCCATAGCAGATCACAAAAAAAGAATGCTGATGTTCTCATGAGCTCTGTAAGTCACAGAGTAATGCAGCTTACCTCCTCACTGACTTTGACTAACATCATTTTTAATATGTAACAGCTTTTGAAAAATGAAACAAACTCAAGTTGAATAAAACAAATTTCTGATTTTTAATTAAAGTTTCAGCTGTATCATTTCCAGAAAGAGAGCACAGAAAAACTCGACAATATATTACTGGTAAAATAACTATTTATCCTTAGAGCAAGCATTAACTAACAGCTTATAAATATTAAATCGTAGCTTATATCTCTGCCATGCCTGTTCCTTTTTTCTACTATTCAGCAGCAGTCTACTTAAAATCTCCCTTCACTTACATTGCAGTGCAGGTTGTGTGCCTCGGAGACATCCTTTAGCTGGGTTACCATAGTGATTCTACTAAGCAGGCAACTTAAAATAGAAGACTAAATAAAAATAAAATACCATACTTTATATCGCGTTTTGCCTGACAAAAGGAAAAAAAGGAACAGACCCATATCCTTTGGCCTGCATATTGACCATACTGATCTTAATGGTACAAAATCCTTTTTGCACAGATGTGTCATCTTGCACTGTCACTAACAATTAATTTGAAAAGATAAAGCTGAAAAGAATAGATTTGCTCCTACCTACCAATGCTATTATAAAAAATAAGCAGATCTAAAGAGAAACAATCGACGACTGCTCTGTAGTAGCTTTACAGAAGGGTTACTGCAGTAAGACAGTTCACTGAGAGAAAGCAAGCAAGCACACAAGAAAATCTAACCATTTTAATATTTAAATACGCCAGTAATATCAGTACTGTACAGTAAAAAAAGCAGGAATATTTCTTGGCAATGCCTCCTAAAAAAATTTACATTCTTACTGCTACATTAGCTGACTTTAAAATTTCAAAATTCACATTATGAAAATTTTCTAAGTGTAGTAAATTTCTGCTTGCACTGTTCACTAAGCTACAAACAGTAAAGAAATTGATAAACCAAAGCCTGTAAGTACAGCAAAAGAAACCATTTGCACTGAACGATTATCGCAAAGCAATACACAGAAAACCCAGAACCTTTCAAACCAAGAACCTTTGAAATGCACATACACCAGCAAACCTACACCTCTTGCCAGATAAATAATACATAGCGCCCGTTAAGGATTCAAAATCAGACAAAAAAAAAAAAAGCATGCATGCATTCTAACACATAAACCTTGTCAGCCAAATGCAGATCCACTAATCACAATTACCAGCATAAAAAAAAAATTTAAAAAATAGTAAGAATTTCCAACTTCCATTTCTGCAACAAACAGAAGCGGCTAGCAAACATCTGCACCTCTCTCAAATATTGCGGTACTGAGGCTGGCTACTGCTGTGTGAAATAGTTATTATGCAGGAGAGGCCGCTGCAGTTCAGAGAAGACATACAATACCTCAAGGCAGACAGCAGTCTATAGAAATTCAAATCCTGAGTAAGAGGATTTACCTAGAAGGCAGTGTTCTGAATGTTAAAAAGTAACAGGCTCTCTTCAAGAGCTGCAGCTCAAGTCATAATATACCTTGATTTGTAGCCATTTGTAATTGCACAATTATCTACAGCCTATTTTGTCTCCTCTGGAGCCCTTGACCTGCCTCTGACTGTGGATACAATTTTGAAGGCACACTTTCCCAGGATCAGAACGACAGTGGGTTGCATATAAACAGAACAGACGAAAGTATTAGGTCTGGTAGTAAAATAATAGTAACCTGACACCGACTTATGTAACTTATTAGGTTACCACTACTCGAATTAAAACCAATTCTCTTAACAAATTAGACCTCCACAATTTACGAGACAGATACCCAGAGTTTTGTTGTTTCTTTAATCAATAAATGACCAGTGCAAAAAGAACCATTTTCTTCTTACTGTGAGATTTTTCAGTTCTGTCTCTGTTTACATCCAAGCCTGAGACCTCAAAATAGTGGTTCTACTCCCTCCTCCTCTCGAGGATGGCATTAGCAAGTTTAATAGCTCTCAGTTCTGCATTTGTTCAGCAAGCAAGGCAAGCCATCATTTGAAACCTGACAATTCTCACAGACTTACCATGAAGGAAAGCTCCATCATGACTCAGTAAAATTCTGTCAGGAGATGGCTTTTTCTGCCTATGTGACCTAGGTGTGATGCCTACGTTCCTCAGAGCAGCCTTTGTTCAGAGAAGGGGGACACAGAACGCCTTGCGTAATCAGCTGTGGCAGAGCGCCAAGCCTCCATTTGCCAGGCGTGTTTGGGGCCAGGGGAGAGAGGGTCAGGAGAGGACGAGCTACACGTGCTGCCACGTTAGCTCCTGGCTTCACTCTCCAGCATCTCCTGAATTCAGAATAAATTCATCTGGTAAGATGAACGTTTATGTAGTGTATACAGCCACTTACTTTCGTCCAACATTCAAACCCCACACCCCAACTCCCCACAAAAAACAAAAAAAAAAAAAAAATTAAAAAAAAAAAAAAAGTAAACCCCCCCCCCCCCCCCCCAAAAAAAAGCACCCCTTTAGACTGCAGAAAACTGTTACACGGACAGGGCAGAAGAAAGCTGATGGAGGACAGAGGAAACAAAGGTCACACATACTGAATAAAAAAAAAATGAATAAAAGCAGTATGATCAGAAGAATCTCTTGCTTTGACTAGCTGTGAGAATAGAAAGATCAGAAAAGGCTGTGTTTTCACCAGCCAAAAAAAGGCTGCATTTGAATTTACTGACCGACATGTTATACAGTGCACCACAGTGATTTTCAGGAAGCTCTCGACACTCGCCTTGCCTGCATATTTTATCATTCCTTTTGCAAGGTCAGAATCCAGCTATTCCTGCATTGACAGCCCGAAGGCCTGCCAGCAGCAACAAGATGTCACAGGGAAATGGGACGACTGGAAGCCCATCCCTGCTGCTGCAT
>NW_008621285.1:35226-55794 GCF_000691845.1 Merops nubicus | reverse complement strand
CCGGAGCCGCCCTGAGCTGGGGTTGTTTCAGGACCCGCAGCACTGCCTCCAGCCCACGCAGCACCCAGGATGAACTGAAAGCACAGCCTAATCCTTGCTGGGCAGCTGTGGCTACCTCGCCAGTAGGCATAACTAGCTATTACTGCATGCCCTGAATGACAATCTTTCAGTTACAGCCAATTACTTTCAGTTACAGCAACAAAACACCCCTCATGTGGAGAAGGTCCACAAATTAAGTGTACCAGCACCAACACTCACTCAACTTCTCAGTTAGCTATCACTCTTCTCATGGTTTGCTCTTCCCCAATCCTCCACACCACCACCCCCAACAAACAACGGAAGCTGCCACATAGTAAGTTAATTCAATTTTAGAATTTACTCCTCTTTGTAACCATGACATTTCTAAAAATACACCTATAGTTTTCTTTTTTAGGAAAACTCCAGAATGACTCAAAAACCAAAGCAAAATTAAGAGAGATCAAAAGAAAACACCCTATAGGCCAGACATTGTGATACTGTGCTCCACTGTCAAAACCAGTTGCACTGGTAAGTCTCTTGCAGTTTGATTACGGTGTCATACTACACTAAAAAACTGATATTTTTACTTCTTGTATATGTGTCTGCATCATATGCAGATGCAAACAATGAAGACTTAAGAGGGCAATGTCATTTCCAAATGCTGTTTTCCATCCACTTACATCTTTATTAAAATAATCTTTTGACTCATTTCATCTTGCTTTCCACAAAGTGCCTTTCAGGTGAAGTGCTTTGTAATCTTGGATATCCAACTTGCAAATAGCTAAGGTCCGTTTGGGTTTTGGAGTTTTTTTTTTGCTTTTATTTACCTAAAAATGTTGCTAATTAGTTTCTGGCAAAATTATAGGCATAAAATTAGACATAACAAAATTTCTCCTACCTATATGGATTTTCACTAATTTTTCTTTAATAATTAGAAATAAATATATATTGTTTCAATTTAACATGTTTAAGCTTAGTAATTTCTCATCTAAGCATGTATGAAAGATAACTAGGTTGTGAAACAGCGCTTGAAAGCTTGAAAATACCAGTTTTCACTTCCACAAATAAATTTTTATTTATTACTGAGAAAAAGAACATGAAAAAAAATGAGCAATATGTCTGTAACAGCTACATGTTGGCATACAATAGCTACCATAGCTAAAAATATCTTTCATAAAGATTTATATATAAACAGGAGAATTATTTAAGTAAGTGATGAGAATTGTCTGACTGACTATAAGGAAGTACTTTGAGCTGTTCATCTGTGTATCAGTATTTCATTTTTTAGTACCTCATGCATATTCATGTAATTCATGCACATTTTCTCAATAAATTCTAATTCTTTCATAGCCTTTTTTTTATCCTAATATAAGCAGTATATCTTAACATTACTCACAAACGAGAACCTTTACGAAAATTTTTTAAAAATTAAATTATATTTAAATTGATGTTTTATGAGCAAAATCAAAGCATAGGCCTGAAGCAAACTACTAGGATAGTTGTTTTCTGTTTAAATAAGGAGGAAAAATTTCTAAAAGTGAAAATCAGAATCAGTATTTCTACTGTAAGCAGATAACAGAAAACCTGAGAAACTTAATTCTCAATCTTCTAAGGGTTTTGTTGCTAAGTACAGGATGCATCTGCAATATATATAAAAACAAAAGAAAAACCACACACACGCCACAAAACACTAACCTCCCACCCCACATCTCCCAATCCAAACAAAATTTAGCACAACGTAGCTTGGTTTGCCATAAAACAATCTACCGCCAGAAAAAAACAAACACACATACACACACGAGCAAAACAAAGCCCTCACAAACACAAATCCACAGAGTAACTTCCAACCACCATTCCCTCAATGTCATAATTCTAATAAATATGAGAAACCAAGACGCCTTCTTTTCCCTCAAGTAGCCAGTCAGCAAACAATGGAAGCGAACTGTTTTACATTCATCAGGCTTCCAGGACTGCAGCCCAAACTCCCCACCAAAATCACACGCCGAAACTTCAGTGCCACCACGCAAAACAACCACCAGGCGGAAGACTGGTTTCCCATGGCTGCCCTTCCCAACGTAGCCCAAACATTAAACTACATAATACCAAAGCTGTAATTTTGCTTTTTTTCCTCAGCTAGTTGTTTACACATGCCAGTGGTCCCACACAGCACACTCGGCTCCCCCTTCATGCTCTGACTAGTTCTTGGGTTGAATGGTCCCTTTCAACCCAAAGCATTCTGTGATGCTGTGAATGACAAAAGGAGGCCAAAATTGAAAATATATATACACTAAATAGGAAAACGACTAGGATAGCAAGTCACATGCCAGAAATACTGTGGTATGTACTCAGAAGGGTGAATATTTTTCCCAACACATTTATCAAATCAATAGAAAGATATATTATCTATTCCTAGAGATCTTGCTTTATTTTTCTTTCAGACTATTATAGTGCCATCACAGCTGCCACCAATGAACAGTCTTCCTAGTGTAGTAGGAATAGCAAACAGCAAACAGGAAGGGGACAGCGGGATATGCAGTGAAGCATGGAAAGGTGAGGACAGTGAGGTAAACTTTAATAGTACATTGCTGCTATAAAATCAATTATAAAATCTACCCTGCCCAAGTCACTGCCAGTTGATTTTGGAATTAATTGTACTTTTCTGATGGCTGGGGCAAATTCAGCTTTCATGCATTGCTTCTAAAGGTAACACTGCCCTAACTGTCAGGTTACAGAAGGAATGCTTTCTTTTCAACTAGAAGGGTCACTTTTTTTATTTCCCCCCTTAATGTAAGCCCAAAGTCCAAGTAATTTTCAACTGCACTGGTATTCTTGCCAGAGTTTATGGCAACGGGATAACAGAGTAGTCAAGGGTTCTTACAGTAATTTGCAAGTCTTAACTTCAGCAATGTTAAAAACATGCAAAAGCAGTAATTGATTTTGAAAAAAACATTGAGAGTTGATTTTATGCTTGTTAAACAGCACTCAAGTAATTATCTTGATCATCAACATCTTAAAATAGTAAAAATTAATTTTGTGCTTAAATTGCTTACATAAAATATAGATGATTTATGTTAATGCTCTAAAATTGTGAAAAACATGGAATATATGACCTTCAGACTCCCATCTTCCCCCTTTGCCTGAAGACTCTTACTGACAATGACTCATCTGTTGGCAAAGGTTTATTCTTAGCAATTACAGACTTAACATGAATGTTTAAATATCTTCAAAAACATTATGATATTTCAAAGTACACTAATGCAACATTGGTACAATCTGTGAAATCCAGAACTGTCAAAAGCAAAGAGCAGATGAAAATTTACTTCCACTTTCTGCCCTGGTGTTGAATAGGGAGCTCAAACTGGGCTATGAACTGAGTTTCAGAGAACCCCGGGGAGAGAGCCTGTTCTCAAGGCCAGTCACTAGCAGGCTGGATACTAAACTTCACACCATCATCCTCTAAAATCCTGGAACCTTTTAAAAAGCTCCACAAACCCAAAAAAAGTTGCAACAAGACAATGTTACTTATCCTTTGGTCTGTGAAGAGACAAGATACTCAGTCTCAGAGAATGAAACACTGTGGAAACATCCTTTTGCACCCTTTCATCATATCTCTTCCTCATTTTGTTCTTCCCACACTTGTGCATAACCACTTTGTTTTGTTCTCTTTACTATGGGACTATTTTCTGGCTTGCCTCGTACTCTTGACACTCACAGAGTTTTAGCTTAAGGGGTTTTTTTAAACTTCAACTCAGGGATCAGTCAGATTGGCTTCTAAAGAAGCAATTGTTCTGTTTTTCTGCTTAGTCTGTTCTTCAAATGCTATATACTGATGTATAAGATAATATGTTTCAACCAGTAGTACTGTGCTTTCAAACAAGGCAGACCAGTCTCAGGACTCTACATTCAATCCACAGCTGGGCTGAACTGGAAACAGCTGAAACTTCCCAGACTGAGAGGGTTGCCCCACTGGATCTTTTCTCTCTTGCTCCTCATTGTTGTTCTCTGTTAAGGACTGCAACCTCCATAGCAAAGGAAGGAAACCAGAAACTCTGCCTGAGGTGTTGAAGTTGGAAATTCCAGAGCAAAGCTTCAAGTCACGTCCTGCACAGGAAGGGGGTGAACCAGCTCTACCTTCTCCTTCCTGTTCACATGCTCCTGCTCTCTACTGTGCATTGGACCTAGCAACTGGGTAATCTCAAGTTGAGCTGGCTCAGACACCTGGCGCACCTCAGTCTGCAAATGGGATTTAAAAAATAAATAAATAAATAGATAGATATATCATTTGGTTCAGTGCAGCAGAAGGTGCTGAACAATGCAATCAGGATTGCAAGGTGGAAAATGAGACAAACTTTTAGCAACAACCTGCAGTTATACTGCTCGAAGAACAATGTGAAACTATCCTTAATGCAACACCCCCACCCCCAAATCATGTTTATGTCATCATCCTTTTGAAGATCTTCACTCTGCACCAGGCTAAGATCTTTTGTTGCTCCTATAGTTTTTTTTAACTGATTTAGTCATGTTGCACATGAAAGCAATGGAACCATGACAATTTTGCATTACAAAAGATTAATTTATTTCTGTTTGTAAAGTACTACTTTGGTGTTTTTACCATTTGTAGTTGGTATACTGAAAATGAAAAGTTTGGTATACTCAAAATCCTTGTGACAAGTGATGATCTTATTTTGTGAAGTTGTGAAGATCAAACACAGTAAATTATTTACACTGAATTTTCATAACAGCTATTTAAATACTTGATTCAGTGATAGCATTACAAATTCCATGGCACAAGAATAGATTATTTCTTAATCAATTTCTTCTATTAAAAATTAAAATGTAGAAGTTTCTTCCCCTACTTGATGACAAGTTTACTGTCTCCTTGTAAATTTAGTCTTCTGTTTTGTCCCCAAGACTTCTTTAAAAATAAAAACAGAATTTACTTCTTCAGCACCTCTTTAACCCCCCATTGCAGCACAACAGCCGACAGTAAATCCATGCCAAAGCATAAGGAAATAGGACCACCTAAACTTGCACATAATCCCTTTCCCAACACAGCGATCTAACTCTACTTCCACTTGCTCTCTTTTGCCATTCATTGCACTGAATCTTCCCTACTCCTATGCAATATCATCCTTTCTATTTACTATTTCCAACTCCACCTATCTTTACAGGTGGAAACTCTGGATGAGAAGAAGGAAGCCTGATGAGACATGCTTCCAATTATTTAAAATATTGAAAGGAAAAACAGTCATACTTTCAAATCTTGGACAATGTGGTTCTGATAGCCTCACAAATCCAACTTAGAACAACAAACTCTGCTAGAAAAAGGAAGCCAAAAGAGTCTTGAAAAGAAAACATGTTTTCAGTAGTTGTTGGAGACAAATATGCAGAAATTACTCAATTACAAATTATAAAATTCTCAGCCCTGCAGGTGTATGTTCCAGCACACAAAACTCCACTACAGAACACCACCTTTTTCCAAGACACATATATCTAAATTCAGAGGCCAGGAAGGAAAGAACATAGGGATAGAGCAGGAAACACAAGGAAAAAAAACGGGTGCACAAAAATATTGTAATGGAGGAAGACAAAATGACAGACTACAGTCAGAGACCAAAAATGAATGCAAGCATTGAAAAAATTTAAGGGAGTATACAAGAAACAAAGTACCATATTAACACAAACAATTTCTAACTGCTTAGCCAGAAATCATTGGTTTAGAAGCTGACCCTCAAATCAGGAAATAAAAGAATTATTACCTGCTAGAAAAGTAGAAGCAATATTTTAAAAATTTGATATGACAACATTATTTTGCATTAAATGTCTTATTTTTAGCAATTTTTAAGAGCTACGTTTACAGCAGCGAAGCTGGGGGTTGGGGGATACAATATCAAGAAATCTAAGATGCTAGTTCTTCTCTTCTTTTTGCTCTTTCTATACATTCTCAGCCTCCTCCCGAAATGTATTATTTTAATAGTAGCCTTAGACCAAGATACTTTATACTGAAGCACTTGTGTTCCTAGAGCAGGTAGTATTTAACTGCCATGTGCTTATACATTCCTTGAAGTTTTAAGATGCATCACAGCTTGTAATAAATGTGAATTAAATTTAAAAGGACTTAAACCTACCTTTAAACTAGACTCATAGTCTGTGTTCACTTTGAACATAAGCCCAAGTCGCAAATGAATTTCCTTGGCTCGACAAAAGCTGGGATCAACATAAAGCGCCTCCTGAAATGCTTTAATTGCCCTGAAAGAGAAACAGATTAAAAAATTATTTCTTACTAAAGTGTTACTTTGCTATTTTAAAATCAGTGTTACTTATCTGACTAGAAGAAAATGGATCAGAAAGCATTGTTACATAAGAACGTATCAAAATCATGGTTTATATGTAATGTTTTTGGTGTATGGCTTTTTACTCTTCAGGGACAGGTTAATTTTATACTCCAGATATCCTGGTGGATTTGAAAGTCTAATCTTTTCTATTAATCTAGAGAAACTAATTTGCTGTATGAAATACAGTAATGTATCTGCTATTTCAGAAAGGATGAGTCAGGAATTAGTAACAAAATTAGTGCAATCTTAGAAAAATACAGTGATTGTTCATGCCACAACCAACTGCTAGGTTGCTTTTGATTCCAGGTAGTTCAGACCCCCAAGAGACACAGCAGACAGAAGACCTCGAAGGAAAGATCATGCACATCTCCCAGTGCACCAGCCTGCTCCGTTTTCCATTTTGGCCTCCCTTTCTTAGCACCAGCACCACGTAGGAACTCAACCAATACTTACTGCTCCATTACTTTCTACTCACTCAATTACTTCCAGGAATACACAGACATGAAATCTGCCACCTCCTCCCACTGTAACTTGCTTTTCATGTTCCCCTGATAGCTGAAAATGGCTCTGATTCTACTTCCTTCCCTTTAAATTCTCTCTACACAAGCCCCTGTTCATGATGGTACTGGACCATCTTTTCCTGAAATCCAGCGACAGACAGAAACAAAATACCTTCACCTACACCACTGCTCGTACAATTCCAGAAATCAGAATCAGTCTCACTTTGGGGTAGATTCAAGCACCTAGGCCAGGGAGCACAGTCCCACTTGCTGTCCTTGGCATCCCTAGAAACTGACCAGCAAGCCTGTAGGAAGAGCTGTACCCCATTATGGAGCAGCACTGGACAGGAATTAAACACACTGCCTAAAATCATGCAACGTTTAGACAATCTGCTTTCATTCCTACCCTCCAAGTGCAGTATTATTTTTAAGGACAAAGGGTTAGCATTTGCAATGAGAAATTCAATAAATATTTTTTTTGTAACTTTTTTTATTCACAAAACACATAAATGGACATTTTTGAATCCGTTAGGAAAAACACATCCTCTGCTCTAAAATTCCTATGGACTCTCTTCCCATTTTTGATGGCAAAGCAAACCAAAGGCACAGAACTTCCTCTAGACAACGCAACAAAATCGTTTGTACCTAAAACATTATCTGATGTCTTTAAATAGAACTTAAAAGCAGATGGGCTTAAAAACAAACAAACAAAAAAAAAAAAAAAAAAAAAAAAAAAAAAAAAACACACCAGAAAATCACCAACACACCACAACTTTTTTATTGTAGAACTGAAGCTTCCTCTATTACAATCTTTCAGAACGGCCTTCCTTGTACCCTGCTCTTCTCTTACACACGGAATATGAGCAAGCGAAACGCAGAAGGGACAAACTTGCACCAGTTCAGTAAGCAGTCTCTCACATCTCATCTGAACTTCCCTGTCACAGGTATGGGGGGGTGATAAATCACACACCTGAGTCTTTACACTGAAATCATAACAAACAAGGACCTATTTCTCATAACAGTATGCTCATCATCATCTCCAAGAACACTACTCAAACTGGAAGGCAAACAACTCAGCTGATCACTATGAGCACATATTGTAAGCTATGCTTGTTATGCCAAGTACAGATTTTACGATTATGTATTTGTATTTCTTAATTCCAATATGGTACTTATATGTTAGTCACTGGTAATTAAAATCCATTATTTGCACCTAGTTCAAAGACGGTATCCTAAGTTCTAAAAAGGAAAAAAACCAGCCTATGGTCCCTATCCAAGAGAAGATGAAAATCAGGAATAAAGACATTGTGGTTCTATACCATATGGGAGATTGTGACCATGCTCACATACACTTTGTTATCTTCACATTCTTCACATTTTAGCTAGCTTTCTCAGTCAAAAAATAGTATTTCTGTATTTGCCCTATGTCATGCCTCAGTTGCAAAGATCACTGAAACGTGGATTTCTAAAAAAGCTTAAGAGAAAGTCTAAGAGATTAAAAAAAAAAAGTCTTTTAGCCTCCTGCTTACTGAACGGGAGCTACTGTTCATTGCCACAGCTGAGCAGAGTTAAACAAAGCCACGAGCATAACAAATGTTAAGGACATCTTTTAAATGTAGCTTGAATGTATACTCTCATTCATTCAAAAGAACGAGAATATTGCCTACCCCGGTATTTCAGAAAAGCACAGCATTTAAAACCCTGTAATATTCTCAGCAGAAAGACTACGCCACATTCAGCACAACCTGCTAGTCCCAGGCAGCCCCTGTGAGCTGTGTGTCAGGTTTATCTCTGTGCAGACAACACCAATCACCCTTCTCCAAGCTGCCTGTGGTTTAACATTAGCTGCTAGGAAATATTAGGAGTCACCACATATCTTTCAGATGACATTAAAGCCTAACACAATTTTCCAACAAAGATAAGCCCAAAATGTGCAATGAGGAAGAAAATTTGTAGGACAAGATACCGTTCCTGTAGACTCACTCTATGCAGGAACTAATGGCGTACTTGGAAAAGTATATCCCATCAAGTGAAACCAAAAATCTCTGTACCCTTTTAAACACTGTTTGAGTTACCACGCTAACAGCTGAATGGTAATATTCTAGTTGTACATTTAAGTTATATTTTATCATTCCTAAACTGATGGTTGCAGGAGGAAAGGTAGAGATGCTTTAAAAACATTATTTCCTTGGAAGGTTAAAAAACCTGCAAAGGACTGTAGTCAGGGAGCACTGACTTCTCCCATCCAGTACAGTGATTTGTCAATGGAATGGACACACTGGTAGAGACGCTGGTGACAGACTCTCCAAAGGGAAATTTTCTTTCAGTTTCTAATATGTGAATGGATTTACATTTAAGAATGAATCCATACACACTTAAGATGCTAGGAAATTCCTGGGTCAGTGTCTTGCTTGTATCTTAAATTCTATAACCTTGGATGCCATAGCAACAACTGAAAAAGAATTCTGAAAGGTAACAAATTTAAACTTACAATGAGCGTTATTACATCAGTAAATTAAGGGAGGAAAATGGTGTAAGAATATACCAAATATTCCCCAAAGCAGCTTTTCCAAGGAAAAGTCAGGTATCTTCTCCATTCAAAATACTGTCCTGCATCTGACTTAACTCTACCGTTAATTCTGTACTGATTATGCAATTTGTGTTTTTCCCGGATGACAAACATCACTAATAACAAATCAAAATTACATCCACTACTTCTGTGAAAAAGGGCATTACCAAAATTTCACAAATAACTAATCTGAAAGGCTGCATTTTCAAAAATGTCTATCAGTGGCAGGTGCTCATGCCCATTTTGTTAACTATAGTCTGATTCTAAATAGTCAGTAGAATCTCCATAGAATGAAAACTCAAACTCTGGAAAGACATTTGCTTAGCAACCCTTACAGAGAGACAAGCAATTCTACACTGTAGCTGAATTCACATTGATCTACTTTTGCCTATGGGAAGCATTTACACAAAAGAGCAATGCATTCAATATTACAGGACACATCAAGAACATGGACTACAGTAAAAACTTCAGTTTTATTTTGGGACTGCGTGTTTGCCAGTGCCATGCCCAGAGCTCCAGACTCAGTGCCTTACTACATCAACAGCAAAATATCTGCAACATCACTGGCATCCATTTCAGTTGTGAGTGCTCAGTAACACCCACCACAGACGGTATCAGGGCTTGGCATAGGTTGGTACAACGCAGAGGAAGTGGACATGAGAAGTGGAAAGCAGGGGCAAGTATGTAGTAGCAAAGGGAAATGAGAGAGAACATGACACAATGTTGGTAACTGCAGTCCTTCCTGGCTCATCTGTTTGCCCAGGCTGGGACTTCTGGATACAGCAGGAGTCACTTGATCCTTGTGCAATTCTTTCTTTGCTCTGAAATGTCACTAGTTGCATTTCTGCCCTCTGCCCAGGCCTACAACCAGAAAGATATGGGTCTAGAAGATCCCAGGCATACAAGTTACCCAAATGTTTCCCCTCAAAGGTCTTCCATGGTTTGACCAGAACTGAAAGAGCAAATATTACCAAATAGCTTGATGATCTGTCACATAAAGCAGGACTTTGCTTAAGAAGCTAACAACTTCCTTCAGAGATGATGGCACACAGCCTTCCTCAAGCAGGCTGTTACTCTGCACCACTAATTAACGGCCCCTCATGCACAGACAGAACTTTTCATTTTAATCCTTCAGCAGACTAAACATATATTAGTCCAAAGGATAAGTGACCAGATGAAGGGCTGGCAGCTCTCCTACAGCAGAAATAAATGACAGTTGTCTAAATTCAGCAATAGATGACTTTTGGTTTGTTCTCTGAAGATACTGACAACTGTCTTGTAAGAAATAACGTTGGCTGAGTCTACCAGAATTTTTATTTGAATTAAATAAGACTTTTCTCCAACAATGGGAGTGTTTTCACTAACAGTCAGAACAGGCTTTCTAACATTCAACAAAATGGCAAAGCAGGACTAGAAAACAGATGCTACAGAGGACGAAAAACAACTCTGGGTTACATTTTATACAGCGCTGTTAAAATAATTCAGGAAAAATAGAACTGACATAAATCTATCACTTCCAAATCAAGACTTCCAAAATCAATACTGTAGCTATCTTTCCACCCACTCATCTATACAACAATGCCTATGATTATGAAAGTGGAGAAACCAACTGAATAATAATAGAAAATTATATTAAAAATTTAGCAAGCTCTCATAAGACTTTTATTGGAAGGTTTTACTTGGATAGATTGTGAATAAAATCTGCTTTGAACAAGGCAAAAGAATATAAAAAAATAGCATCAATTTAACTATTCAGGAGCCAACACTCGTAAGTTTCAAACAAAAAAACCCCACGAAAATCAGAATGAGCTTGCATCATAAAACAACATAATATTATTGTAAAATATCAGGAAAAATACAAGATGCAGCTGGAGTGAAGCTTTCTTATTCTTTATTCTCTTTCAATTTTCTGACTACCTATTCTGAGCCTCACAACATTTCATAGCCTCACAAATGCAGTTGATGTGAATCTATGATGGCAAAATTTCTATCTGAAACTCGCAGCTTGAATATAAACAAAATATACACATGCAGCAGAAATCAGTACACTGTGATTTTATTAAATACTTTTATAGTCTTTAGATAGAACTCCTCTGTCCAAAGGGCTGTAACAGTTGAATGGTAACAGTCACAATCACACAAAGGTAACACATGAAAAGAGAAAGTTAATTGCCATTTTGTCAATGGATAATTACAATTAGTAAATGTAGTCTACACATACCTTCCCCTTTTTTATACCTAAAAACTACATATATAGACCCAGCCACCTGAAACCTGAGAAATACTTGACAAAGCAGTATCTACACAGTGCATGCACAAATTCTGCCCTCCTTAAGAAGGTAACTACGAACACCACAGCAGGTGAAGGGACTCCAGGAAAACAGAGAAAGAATCACCAATACAGATGTGCACCATGAAGATCACAAGTTACTGGTAAACAAGTTGGTTTTCTGCACTCAAATTCTATCCCTTCTGGACTTTCCGTCGCAGGTGTTTCCAAAGCAGGAACTCTACACACTGTCAATTATCAGTGCAATGTCACTGGCAGTTGGGTCAATTTTACCATCATAGAGCCTCCCATGCAAACTGCAGCCACTGGACTACTTCATCAAATGCTGAGTGTCCTCCACAACAGCACAAGCTACTGATCCACCTGGAGATCATTTTACTCTATTTGATCAATTGATGGAGTTAATCCCTTATGGCTTATCCTAGTATAGTAACTGCATGAAATAGTTTTGTTCTGATCAGACGATTGCAATGTTTGTATATGTGTTGTGAACTTTCAGTTCTTACCTGAATAGCTGAACAAAATCACCAATATAACATGATATGTCAGCTAAGATTTTTACTTAAAGTAATGCTGCAATGCTGTTTTAGTATATAGAGAAGTGTACACTACTGAATTACAGTGAATTGTGTATGTGCCTTAAAGCAAAACCAACATTCATTTCTATGAAAGTTAGAAAATTTAAAAAATAATGTAAAAACACAAACAAGAATTCTAAAGCTGACCTTATTGCCACTTGCTTTTTTATTATCCCTGTTTATATGAGACATGAAAAACACTCCAAGCACTTCCTCACCCTTTCCTTTTAAGAGGACAGTGTACACGCCTCTCATCAAAATCTATGAATGTCTAAAGTGGTGTGGATAAAAAAAAAAAGTTAATGGATGAAGCATGATAGCATCAACCAACTTAAATGACCTAGAAGTCTTCTCCGCCTGCCTGAAATACACAGATTCATTTAACAGCTGCAGCCAGAAATAAGATAGTTTTACTAACATTTCACTTTTAAAGAAGCAAGATTCTCTTTGCATTCTGCACTGGAGTCCTATGGAGGCTTACCATCTACAAAGAAGAATGTATCTACTGTAAACTATTTTATATCATCTCCAAGTTTATTATGATTTTGTCACACCTAAACACCCACAACCACACATCCCACTCTTCTTGCCCCCAAGAAAATGTAGTGAAGGCAGAGGAAAAAGCATTTGAAGGCATTTTAAGAAAATAAAAATCATACATAAAGGTCTAGGATTTTATCTTCATTAGATTTTCTTCCTCTAAAAATTCTACCCAATACTCTAATGATACACAACTTACTTCAAACCACACCATTTCTTTTATGATGAAATGAAAAACATAATTCTTCTACACAACCTTAGCATGAAGCTTGATATGCAATTAAGACATAAGTTAAGGCATACATGTTCTCAACAAGCCTACTTAAAGACATGGAAGAAAATTCTACATTAATTGAAAGCTCTAATTTATGAACACTTATGCCTCACAATCACCTGACTTTGCTGCTCCATCCATTGGAAGATGCTAAATAGCAGGATAAGAAGCATAAGAATGTTCTGTAACATGGTGAAATTCAACCAAAACTGATGACAATCTTAAAATAGTGGACTCCCAGGTGTACTGAAAACTTCCCTGTTCTTCTCTTGTTAATTAGAATGCAATAGAATTGCATGCCACATACAATGCATGACATTCATTTCACCACTAGCAATAAAGGAAGGAATGAGTTGTAAGAACAAAAACAAACAAACAAAATCAATCCAAGTCCTGAGCTCATGATTTAACCAACTTATCTTAATTTGAAGAATGAAGGCTTATCTACTTTATCCTGAGGAAAGTACAAATCTTTTGTCTTACAGATACATAGAAACAATTCACTGGGGGAGTGGGAAGAATTCCTACTTCAATGTTCCAAAATCATAACTTCCTGTCTCCTAAACTGCAGTCATGCTTAGTCCAGCAAGATGATAAACTTCTCAGTAATCAAACAAGGAGTAAAGTCACAGGTTATTAACAGTTTACATACTGCATGTAAAAAACCACTGAGCTAAACACTCCACCTTCCTGACTTTCTTCCAATGACACTAAACTTCTACAAGAATAAACCGAAATGAAAGTCTGGGGACGTTTCAATAGAATCCCAGGGACTGGGCCTATTCCATGCATCACTCTTCTCTCATCACTGATAAACCAAAACCAAAACCCCAACTGAAAACTAACCCTGCCTCCCACATTCAGCAGCAGCCACTCTCAGTCCCGAAAGCCCTGCCAGAATTTACAACTCTGAGGGTTTACCTCAGTTTTAAACATGCTGATTCAAGTCTGAATGTACTACTTCCCACACCCAAAACTTTTACATTATACACCTATGTAAGAATTACTGAATACCAAGCCAAATGAAAACAAGCCCACTTTGCCACTTCTTTTCCAAGAGAAAAGTAAAACTTTTTGTAAACAAGGCTTTCAAACAGAAAAGCTACAGGTTAGTGATAAATTACAAAAACCTGCTGAGTCACACAGCTCTATCCCCCTTGCTGAATTATATTACAAGGAGCTAAAATTCTCCTTTAAGCGTTTTCTAGCAACTGCTGTGGTTGCCACAGGTACATTACTCTGTAAGTCAGACGTGACACCAAGGCCCACTTATTATCTATAATAAAAAAAAAATAAATTATTGTACACTCACTCTGAAGCTGAAATACTCACCCACTGATAAAACACCGCACAATACTGTTATTTTATTCCAACTTACCATTGAAAGGCATTGTAATGGAAGTAGACCAAACCAAGGCCGTATAAAAAGGCAGCATTCTGTAAAGGAAAGAAACAATGTTTAAAACTTAGAAAAGGCAATTATATGCTGTAAGATTTAGTTTTCATATTTTATTCATCCTTTGACATTTTATTTCCACTATAAGATAAGCATATTTAAATTTCACCTTGAACAGGAAGAAACAAAAAGGAGGAATGAAAAGATAAGTAGACATTTTAAAAATAAAGAAAAAAAGAAAAAAGTTATTCTCTGCAAAGTATTTTTTGAGGAATAGTGACAATAATATTCAAGCACTTTTACATGAGAGTAACTGATGTGCTTTGTTCTACTTGTATTAACAGCAGGGAAGGAAATGACAGAGTGGAGGTCTTTGGCAATTTAATGTAATAAAAAATGGTTTATGACCAAACACCAGTCAATAGTCATAATAATTTATATTCACATAAAAGTAAACAAAGCTACACACTCTAATTTCAGTGTCTAAAGTAGAACATTAATTATATGAATCTGAAAATATGCTTTCTAAAACCCATTTCCCCCTGCATTTTCTTTTCACAGAAAAGTATGATTTGCTTCTACAGAGGATTAATGAATGTTTAACAATCCAGTTCTACAAATAATTATTACATATTTCCTAAATTAGGAAAAATAAACAAATTACTTTAAAAAAAATAAAAGTTATGCCATAGCACAGTCATTTCCTATTTAGCAGAGCTTGTGCATTATTTACAGGAGATAACGTGTTACATGTTGCCTGTGACACATTTTAGGCTTTTCTTATGTGTAGTTCTGGTTTTGAGAGACCAAGAATACATCCCAAAGAACACAAAGCTGACACATGGAAAATTCCAGATGGAATTTTCATTGTCAAAGGCTGTTGTTCAAGTTCATCACTCTTCTACTTGTACGCACTTCTTCAACAAGTCACATTTCTATATTTCTATGGAATTCCATGAAATGAATCCTAGTTATGCTTTAAACCAAATCCAAATATAAAAGGTATAACTAGATTTCCTGTAGAAAATAACTAGTAACCAGACCACAATTCATCCAAAACGGGACCAAACATTACCATTTCATTATACCTCATTTGCATCTTCTAAATGCAAATTAAAACCAGGGGAAATGACAAAGATCCTTTCATGGATACAGTTGCATCTTAGCTTCAGCTATGGACAGCTTCCAAGAAAACGCTGTGGCATGACAAGAAACTACAGCAATCAGTGCACTGGAAGATGTTAATAAGGGGAGTGGAAGGGTAAGTACATAAAAAATAGAAGATGACACCTTAATACTACCATAAAACCACACTGTTTAATGGAACAAAAACAGAAAGAAAGATCCCTAATTCTGTACTCCATATATCTCCTACTTTCCAAGTGTGCAAGAAGAGACTAGGAAAGAAGGCAAGCTCAAAACCAGAACATACATAATGCCTTGATTTAGAAGTAACTTTAAAGTAAGAAGTAAGATAGAGAGGTTTTTCACATGTGCAACACAGAAGCCTAAAATGTACAGTGCACACCTAGTAACCTTTTTTGTGTTCAGGTCAGGCTCATTTATAGAGCAGAACTTAACAAAACTGCTTAGTGTGACCTCATCAACTTCAATTAAGACTAGATCATCATAAAGATTCGCAGTAATAGTGTAACAAAAGCCCTTCATCACCACACTTCAAAATTCAAGCCAAAGTATGCCTGATAACTAAAACATCTTCAATTTTCAAAGAATTTAATTTCTTTTTTTCTGAAACTTATTAGAATAAACAGTCCAAATAAATTAGATTCAGAATATTCATCCAGCCTATACTGTAGTCCTAAGAGTTAATAATAATCAACATTCAAGGTACAATAAGACAAATATGCAGGTACAAATGTAATTAATATATCAAGTTCACATGAAGCTTTCAGGTTGTCCCCACCCACGTAAAATCATAAAATACGAATCAATTGTTACTGCTCTCTTTTGTTCTGCGACTGGTTCTCCCCTTTCCTCTCACCCTCATTTGGCCTTACAAAGCATTTGAGATTGGCCTAAAAAAAAAACCCAAAAAAACCCACAAACACCACCACCAAACAAGGCAAGTATTGAGGCTCTAATACTTTACTTCAAGTGTAAATATCCAAATTCTGCAGTGTCAGTATCGTAGATTTTCATCTATTCTGAAGCACTACAGCTCTAACCATAAGTAACACGATTAGAACTGTTTGTTGATTGTTTATTAAATTTGTCTTAATATGGATATCTTCTAATCTGTGTTTGATCCTGGGCAGGACTGTCACAAGGACTGGAAGACATTACACTGTTTCAACATATGCAGTATTTTCCCAAAACAATTCAGGGCCACATGCACATGAAGTTCACTCATTACTTTAGCAGCTAACTTTCCTGCCTATACTGCAGAGCACCATCAAGTTCAATGCTCAGTCAAGTTCCTATTAGCCACAGCAAATATGAAAAGCTAGAACAGATTAATACCTACCAGGATCAAGCAAGATCATTACATGAAATTTTCTTCTACAAACACTGTTAAGACTCTCTCACTCTGTTTACCAGCAACACACCCCACCTTAAGAAATCTGTTTTCGTTTGCCTTTGATGATTCTGTTTGAACAAATTTATCACAAAAAGTATATACCCCATGTTTTCCAGTAAAGAATACTTCTGTAATCCCTGATATTCAGTATCCTGCTATAAATAGCTGACGAATACAAGCCCACATTTCTCCCTCAAAACATTTTTCATTAATAAGTAGAAAACAAAATTATCTTATTATAATCCTTTCCTTGAACATTTTACCAACCCTCACAATTTCTGAGCTTCTCATGATAACAAACTCATTGTTTGGCTACTAATTTTTAATGTAATTATAATGCTGCCATATCTCTCTTTTCACTAAAATCTATTGTAAATTGAAAAAAAGAAAGTCACAAACCGAAACAGACCATATTTCAAATCTCAATTTCTATGTCTGGGGTTTTTCATTTTACAACCATGCTGTTAGAAAGTGGAGAAATTAGAAATGTTATTTCCAAGCTGATGTCATTTACATTTTCAACAAACTACCAGAAAATGATAAAATGCTTCATACCAACCACTAGATGGCTCAAATACCTCTTTCCATTTTAACATGCTTATGCAATTTAAGAAAACTGTCAAGTTTATATCATGTATTCTGCTACTTATATGCACTAATGCTGAGCAACATTTCAATTATAGTGTAGAAAAATGTACAAGCCACAGTATTCTACTGATCAGCAACTCAGAAGGCAAAAATGTATCTGTAGGTACCTTTTTATGTAACGGAGATGAACAAGCATGTTGAAGACTTTTTGACCTTTTTTTAAGCAATCAAGAAAAAAAAACCAAACAAACAAACAAAAAAAAAAACCAACCAATGAAGAAAATTCTACCTCTCTCACAGACCTGCTGTATGAACCCAAATAACTGATGTATAGTCTCTTTGAAGCAGCAGATGGAAACAGATCCCCAACACTTCACATGCTCTGTTCTCTGGCCACTTCAGAGCAAGTTCACAACCAAGCCGCCTTCTCCGTTTTTAAGGATGCTGCAGCCTGCGCTGCAGCCAAAAAGACGTCAGGTTAGAGCATCACACTTTGACACTTCATAAACCCCGGGTCAGATAAACTCACCTGTCCCATGTAACAAGCAGCTGTACCCATAAAAATGGCCATCTTAGGCTGACTCTAGAAATGCACAGCTGCCACATCTGGGTCCAGGTCTTTTTCACCACTAAAACGCTTATCAAGCGTTTGAGACCCTGTTACCGACTCCAAATTTGTGTTTTATAAACAGAAGATACAAAGAAGATACGCTTGCAAATGAAAATCTTTTTGATAGGAGCTTCCAGAAAGTGAGAGAGTAGAAAAAAAACACACTAAACAGTCAAAGTAACCTCACTCACAGCAGATTCCAGTTGGGACCTTATAACTTAAAAATTAAAAGGGACAATTTTTGTGATAGTTTCATAGCACTGTTGATTCAGATACACTCCCTAACATTGCCTTTTATTTTCACTGATACAATAACTTGTAAAGTCCTACAGCCAACTGGATGCAGAACTGATTTGAGTTATTAAAATCCAGATAAAAAAAGGATTCTTTTTAACTGGATCAACCTCTCATCGAAGTTCTCTGTGTAGCCCCTCCATAAACAACCGCAGTAGCATAAGTAAAAGAGTGGAAGGTAAACAAAATAAGTAAAAGTGCTTTAAGACTGCACTGCTACCAACAAAATGCATATCAAACCTACAGCTTTTCAAACAGAAAGAGTGAAATCCTAGATAAAATATTTAAACAGGCAACCTATTTTTTAAAAAAGCAATACTTTATTATCTCCTAATCCACATATAAATGTTTGAGAGAAATTAACTTGTATAGGCCAGTACAAGACAGATAAAAACAAGAAATAACTTCACAGCCTTCCTGTCAGTCTTCTCCATGCAGGTCCTTAACCAGTGAGACATGTACGCAAATACATTGTTCTTCAGGGCAGGGCCAGATATAAATAAAATAATTCCTTTAATTAATTAAAAGGTGGATAATACTTAGACAGAAATCAGACTATATCTCACCATATTACAAAATTTTAAAAAAGAAAAACAAAACAGGAGAAACCAAGTCCCATTGCAGCTGGTTGGTGGAAGTCTGAAGGGAAACTATGGAAAAAAGATGAAGTTCCACACCCTCATGAGACCAGTGACTGTTTTTCATTTGCTTACTGCTGCCAGGAATCAAAAAGCATCTGATGACATATTACAATTGCTTCCAGCAGGACTCTGAACACCCCTCCCACAGCTGCCCAAGTCCAAGAGGAACCTGCAGTCTGGCCCACATCCCACCAGGCTCCAGAAGACCACTGCTCTTCAGGAAACCTAACTAGGAAAACAAGGTTTTACAGTTTACATCACATCCTGTGGTCACAGGGTCTCTCATCAACCTGTTTGAAGCAAAAGAACAGTTTCTGTATTCAAATGTGTGAATATGTTTATTCCTTCACAGAAAAAATTAAAGATGAAGTTTTGACACTATGATGCCTAATGCTTCCTCCTGACACTACTCAAAATATAATAACAGGTCCCTGGAGAACACATACCACATAAAAAAACTACACTCAGGCTCTTGTGCATAAACAGCCATATGCCTCTGGGAGCTGACAGGCTCTAGCAGTTCCAGTCACAAACATCATAAGTGAAAGAGGGGAGGGTTTAAATAATTTTTTTTTTCCCTTGCTTGTACAATCTAAATGAGCCCTATCTATCAACATGTTCTACACATTCCCAACACCTGCACATATACTAAGATCCCTGTAAAGGGGGTATTGCAAATAATCATCATTAGCTTTGGCTTCCTCAAGGCCTTCAAGAAATTTTAAAGAACCTGAAAAATAATTAGGTTCCTACAGAATCTTTAAAATACAGCTATACATGACATGCTTGCACAACCCTGGTGCTTGAGCAATAATCACAACAGTAAAAAAAAATTGTTACGGGGTGTGTGCCTGCATCCCACCAACCACGTGAAAGCAATTAATACATAAAAGTCATTATTCCTGTGACAAATATATTCTGGCATATATAATAGATTCATTAGTGTAACATCTTGGTAAATAACTACAAAGTAATTTCTTCTTGTCTTTCAGCAGTTAATCTTTTCAGAGATTACGTATTGCCAAAATACATCTGCTACTTGTAAAAGAAAACTGGCTAATCTGTTTCTTAAGTCATAAAAAATACTTTCCTTTCTCCTTTCACAGAGAAGTTCTTAAGAAGGTGAAACAAACAAACAAAAACACCAAACACAAACCCAACAATAACATAGTAGAAATCAAATAAACCCCAAATAAACAAAACCCCCACACCATTCACAAAGTTAAAGGGATTTCTTTTTTTTTTTTCCTCCTAAGTAGTATCTGTCTTTGGAAATTCTACGCTCTCCTTCCCATCCAGCTCCCTTCCCATCTGCTCTTTAGGAAAGACTGTACATTCTCTACCCCCTGCAGGCCCCCTGTGAGGGAAGGCTGTCCCTTAGCCGTGACACCCAGGG
>NW_008621285.1:20810-35195 GCF_000691845.1 Merops nubicus | reverse complement strand
CCCTCCGGCAGCCCCGGCGCACACCAGGCCAGCAGGCAGCCGCGCGCCGCCGCTGCCCAGCGAGGGCCCTTCCGGCACCAGCTTAAAAAGCTTCTTCTCACACGAGGGAGGACAGGGTACAGCAAGACAATGCTACCAGTGAATTATCAAAACCAACATACAGTATCTAATTCAAGATATATTAATACTTCTTAATAACTTCAAAACCCCCTGAGTAGTACCCTGTTCCACAAACGCTTTATAGGGAGCACTTCAGTAAAAAAGACAAAATTATAACGCAACATTAAATAACTCAACATCTCTTCGTTCATGATAGAATACATGCTGGTTTGTAAACTGAGTAGTCCTTTACCTGTAAGTAAATTTAGGTCCTTCACAAAATGGAATACTGATCAACTAGTGTACCTCCTCAAATTTGTCAAAAGAACAGCCAAACAAATGTCTACATAGTAATTGTTGCCATGGGTATCTGACTTACGTGCCTTCCACTGAAGCTTATAAAATTTCACTTTATGTACACATCTTCATTTTCCACTTGATACAAATAGTCTCAATAATTTAAGTATTTTAACAGAAAACAGTATTTTTGTGAAACAAATCAAGTGAGCAAAGGTGTGCAACACATTAATTCCACATTGAAAGACATTTTATAGAAATGATCCATCTAACCATATTTAATACTCTACCTTCAGATTCCCAAAATCCTGTTAACAATTGCAAAGTTCCTAATTTATGTTGTACGATACATGACTTGAAGAAACCTTCCTGACTCCAAATAGAAAGCTACTTTTGAGACTGGATGCTTTATAACTAAAATAATTTGCCTAAGGTTTGCACAAAAAAATGGAGACTATCTTTCTGGAGATCATCTAGTCCAATGCTCTGCTCCAAGAAGGGTCCCAGGATGATGTCCAGTTTGGTTATGACTGCCTCCAAGGATAGAGACTCCACAAACTCTCTGAGCAACCTCTTCTCCTGTTCAATCACCTTCACAATTAAAAACAAAGAAAACCCACAACAACAAAAGTTTACTGTGTTTAAAAGGAATTTCATGTTTTCAGGTTTTACCCACAGCCTTTCCTTCTTTCACTAGGCATCACTAAGAAAAATCTGGCTTTCTTCTTTACTTCCCAATTGGGTGTTTGTGCATCCTGGTAAGATGCCCCTGAGCCTTCTCTTCCCCAGACTGAACAACCTCATGTCTTTTAGCATCCTCTCTCTGTCTTACAGATGTTCCAAGCCCCTGATCAGCCTCACAGTCCTTTACTCGACTTGCTCCAGTATCTCCCCTGTCTATTCTACTCAGGAGTCCAGCACTGGACCCAGCACTCCAGATGTGTCTCGCCAGTGCTCATCAGAGAGGAAGGGGTGAGGGTCTCTGCCTTATGCAGCCCAGGATGCAGCTGGGTGCCTTTGCTGCAACAACACACAGTTGACCCCCAGGGTCTATTCTGCAAAGCTGCTTTCCAGCCAGTCAGCCTCCAGCCTGTGCTCACGCATTATGTTATTCCTCCACAGAGAGGACTTGGCATCTGCCTTTGTTGAATTCCATGGGGCTCCTGTAGGCAGTTCAGGTTCCTCTGAACAGCAGCACAATTAAATGGTCTCTTCCCAGCTTTCTAGTCTCCGCAAATTTGCTACAGTTGCACTCTCCCCTGTAATGTAGGTCATTAATTTAAGTTGCTGAATAACACTGGCCCAACTATCAAAACCTGAGGTACACCACCAGTGGCTGGCCTCCAGCTGGACTTTGTGATGCTGAGCACAACCCTTTGAGCTCAGGTTAGCCAGTTTTCAATATACTACACTGACCGTTTCTTCATTCTACACTTCATCAGTTTGTCTGTGAGTATATTACAGGAGACAGTGTGGAAAGCCCTACTAAAGTAAACACAAACAATATCCATGTCTCCCACTCCCTCTACCAAGCTAGTCCGTGTATTGCCAAATGGCAATCAGGTTCATCAAGCACAATTTCCCCTACATAAATCCATGAAGATTAGTCTTTCAATGACTTGCTTGAATCTGCTCTATCACATTCCCAAGGATGGAGGTGAGACTGACTGGCCTGTGGTTCCCTGGATGATCCTCCTTGAAGACAGAAGTGCCATTTGCTTTCTTCCAGGCCTCAGGAACCTTCCCTCATCACCACAACCCTTCTAGGATAATTGAGAGTACTCTCACAGTGACATGCACAAGCTCCACTTGGCACTCATTGATGAATCCCATCAGGTCCCATGGACTTGCAGGTATCTCTTATGTTCCCAAACTTGACCCTCCTCCACTGAGAGCAAGTCTCCCTGTGTGCAGCTTTTCCCACTGGTCTCAAGAGTCTTGGAATTCTGAAGGCAAGTCCTACTAGTAAAGATCAAGGCCTCATTGCTACTTCTTCATCAAGTAGTCTGTAGCAGACAACCACTACATTCTCACCACATTGGTCATCCACTAATCCTCACCCATAATCTCTGAACAGGCTTCACAACTGTCCAAAAGCAGGGCTCTGTGCATTCTATCTACTCTTTCATAAAGGGCTTCTCCACCTCCTCACCTTCTCAGCACGTCCTTCCTAAAGAGCAGGTACCCATCCATTGCAGCACTCCAGTTGTCCAAGCTACCCCACTCCATCTCTGTGACCCCAGTGAGATCATAGCCTTGCAACTGCATGTGGACCTCTAACTCCTCCCATTTTTCCCCATGCTGCATCTATTTGTATGCAAGCATTGCAGAAAAGAGGGATTCCCTTATAATGCTGTCCTGTAGGCACTTCCTTATTTTGTCTGTACCCTTGAGGGAGAGCCCAAATATTCATCAGCATAAGCAAATTAAACACAGAGCAGTTCTTTTCAACCTCTGTTTTTCTTCAATGACTACTGCCTTTCTTTCACATCTACTAAAGAATTTGGCTCTTCTCTTTTTCCAGCTACATACATTGACCAAACAAAAATTATTAGAGCTCTTCACAAATGTCTTCAATCAATGTACAGGAATAAATGTCTGTTCATGTATATACACAAATACTACTGACACATCTTTTATGGAAGATGACATTTGGACAGTTTATTGAAATGTTTTATTCTTTTTTATATGGCAAGTGATCACCATTATTTATATACATCATCTTTAAAACATTTTGTGAAACAGAACTACCAGTATGGAATGTTATGTACTTGATTCACCATTCTCCCAACTCTTTCCAGCAAAGACAGGAATCCCACTGAGTTTACAAGTAGCCCCATTATTTCCCTGTCAGTTTCTCACTGCTGGAGAATCACTACTGTGTTGGAAAAAAACCCTTAATATCATTAATTACTCAGCTGCTCTACCTGAGGCACTCCACATAAAATGGGAGTGGACAAGCTGAATATGCTAATGCATGAATGACTACAAAGGGATTCAAAGACATACAAGGAAATTGGTAAAAATTAAAAAAAAAAAAAAGGAAAACAATCATAAAAATTAGAGTTGCAAAACTGTCTCTGGTTGTTTCCTCAAATCTTAAGCCACATTGTGTTGGGCAGTAACTAGAACCAAGCTGAATCTGGAACTCTGCATAATGGAAAAAAAATAAGTTGAATTTTTAATGAAATTCCCTAAGAATGGTGTTGCCACTTTTATGTTGTTCTTTCCAGTTGACTGACTCTTAAATTTGTCAGCTGCCGTCACATGAATTTTATAGAAAGCAAGACATCTCAAACATTAAAAACCGAAAGAATGTCACTGAAAATACCTGCTGGATAGAGAAAATAGCCCTCAAACCAAGACCTGTTTTCAGAAAGCATGTGGAGTTTAATTCCTCTCTCCTTTTGGGAAGGGACACTTAGCCCATTAGCACAGATTTAAATCAAGTATGTGCTTTTCCTGCTCAGAGATGTCAGAGGAAACAAGATGTCACTCGGGATGCTCCCACCAGGAAAACTAGAGGAATTCCAGTTGACGTGTGCTTACAAAGAAAAGCTGGAGAAGGAAGGACAGGTGGTGCAAAAGGACAGCAGACACCAGCCTGTCATTACCCAGGCTTCATTAGCTCTAGCATAAAAACGGTTTGTTCTGAAACTGCAAACTGAACAAAATCCCACATTTCGAAAAAAAAATTCTGAATATAAGCTTTAGGGGAAAAAAAAAAAATAAAATCTCACTGGTCACATCCATTGTGACTTGATTTTTACATTAATCAATAATATCTGAAAATGGAAAAACGTTACTGGATAGTGTATTTGGGGGCATATAATTTACGCATTGTTATAAATATATCAAATACTAAAATAAGAATGTGTTCATTTTCTAAAGGTTTGTTTTAATAATTAAATACAAGATCATTGATTAAAGGTTGCTAGTTAGATATCAATCAATTATTGCTGAAAATTATTTTCCAATTAAGACTGTAGATGGTTTAGTAGTAATCATTAATTGGTGTTCTAATTGGTGATTTGCTGTTTTATTGGTTAGAATGTACAAATACTTAAAATAGGATACAACAGACAAGGCAGCAGGCCCACATGACCGGCAGCTGGGGGAGCAGACAAGATGGCCAGCAGCCAAGAGCAAAGCAAAGCAGCTGGGCAGCCCACCAACCATTCCCACAGAATATTTCAATTCCATCAAATCACCATTTCTTAACAGAAAACTGTACATCAGTACATTTTCAGCCCACTCCGTGCATATATATACTACTGAGTTTAAGAACCTTCAATTTCTAAAGGCAAAACAAACAAACCAAAAAAATACAAACAAGCCATATGACAGGACAGTTCACTTTCCATCATCTCTTCTCTGCCAATTCTGCACTGCTCTATTTAGCTCTTTCTTCATCTACTCAAGAGCTCAGCTCTCTTCCCCTCACTAATCCCTCTTCTTCTTACCACTCCATCATTACTGCAGTACCTCATGTTACTTAATTACTTCTGTCAATGGTTTAACTTCTGAAAAATTAACTCTGAAAAACTGCAAATGGGAACATCACAACAGTCCTGACTCAGGAACTTGAACATTTTTAAATCCACTACTCTCTCCTCAGTTCTGACTATTATCTTATTTTTAAAAGGAACAGTTATAAGAAACCTCTCAAAAGTTGCTAGTTTTAAAATTTTTCCTCTGGGGTAGTTTATTCCTAAACTCCATTGCTTATACAGTTAGCTGATAGCCTGAAGGAGTGAAGAAAGGACAGAAGAAGGGGGCCAATTAACCAGTGCCACAGTATGGGGATTTTCTCCTCCTCTGTAAATTTGACATCCTTTTGCAAGACTCTAGGGAGCTCTTATTTAAAGATAGCTTGCTAAACTGAGTTCCACAAATTAATTTTACATAATACTTGCTGCT
Source organism: Merops nubicus (assembly GCF_000691845.1). NCBI lineage: Eukaryota > Metazoa > Chordata > Aves > Coraciiformes > Meropidae > Merops > Merops nubicus. The sequence continues at coordinate 29,879 of NW_008621285.1, read as the reverse complement.
CCTTAGAGTGTGTGGATATCCCCTTACTCTGGTACCAAAAGTCAGCCAAATCCTTTTCTAGCCTGTATACATGTTATGTGTTGATTCCCCCTCCTTCCTTTCTGTCTCCTCTGCAAACAGTTCTTGGAGATGCTTTTATCATTTATCTGAACCTTCATTCTGCTGCTCTACTTTTGAGAAGACGACTAGATTCTAACAGCATGTCAAGTCAAACTATACTTATCTTTTATTTAAGACCATGCTTTCCAGTATAGGCTTCTATATTAGTCTTTATTAAACTAAATATTGTTTGGGCTTCTAACTTTTTCCTTCATACTCTACTTTTTCTGATACTCAGGTCAGTTTCCCAAACACCATCAGCTATGTATATATGAGATGGTGGGTACAAACACCTCCAAATAGATCTATTGAAAAATCTCACCGTACCATATGAAATTCCATCTGCTATCTTAATTCTCCATAATTTTGCTTTGTACTTCTGTATATTTCTGCCATTCAATGCACAACATTTATTCGTCTATTTTAGAATACCAATATTCACTTCCAACCATTAAATCATTCAAAATCATGAAAAGCATCTACTATCAGCCCCACATTTACAGCTTCTCCAGATGACACTAAGGTACATCTATGCAGATGTATTTTCCCCAATTAAAGATGTGTGTGTGTCCCCCACCCAAAACAGCAATTTTCTATCACTTCAGAGATTGTTAAAGACTGCTTAAATTTACATACTTTACGCTACTCCCCAACTTTTCTAATATGCAGCTTCTCTCCAGTGCAATCTAGATTTCTCTACCTTCTTATTAATTTTCAAAAAAATACAGCTTTCTTACACATTCTCTTAAGGTCCAGTTATCTATTACAATAGAATTTCCATAAACAGGATCATTCTCTAACTGCAGATATCAAAAAAGAAGTAAATTACCCCCACAGAAAGACAAAGACAGTTCTAAGGTATGAAGACAATGCTATGAGTAGTTTTGTAAACTTGTGATCATGGCCTTGCAGTCAACCTAGCAGATTTCAAAATGGGCAGGCATAAATATCCTACCTTGAAATTATCAATACTCTTTACTTTGTTAAACCTAAGAAGAAACATGTCTCTCAATTGTACAGGAGAATAAATACTAACATGGGAGGATTATGTGAATTAATTAATGGTACTTAAGTACTGGTCTGCTAGAAAGAATGCTCAGCATTACAAAACCAAAAAGGATTCCTTGGGCAACAGATCACAGTCACTGAAGTCCTGCTCTGATAGATAGGGAATATGGCAGGCAAGGAGCCTAAAAATCTCTCTTCATGATGTCAAGGGAAAAGACAATATGAACTGATTTTCTGGAAGGTCTAATTTGTGCTTGATACCTTGCAGAAGCATTTAATAGACAAGGTTTTGTGGAACACTTCCCTATTTCTAACGTACCTTCCACATTACATTAGATCCTTTTCTTAAACACAAACACATCCATTTTAGGATATGCTTTAGGAATTCTAATCTACTTAATTGTCTAGCACAGTAGTTAAATTTCTGATTGTGTATCGACTGGCAGATACATTCTACTTCTTAATTTCTCTTAAGATTTCACAAATGACAGTTGTGCTTCTCAATGATTTTTAAACCTACTTAGTGCCTTCACTGTGTGACTGGCCTCCAATAAATAGTTTCCAGGCCCAAAATTCAGATCCTGTTCAGTAAAACAAAGAGAATCCTCAGACTAACAACTTGTTCCAGCCCTTCTCAAACCCCTTGGAGAACTCTACTTTCTGTGCAATATGCGCAGGATGAAAGGAGTAAGAAACAGAAAATCCTACTTTATTTACCTGCATTTAAATGAAGTGGTAGTTTCTATACCAAGAATTTTTAGTAACTTGGCTTTATGAGATCCATGTCTTAGATTTTCATACACATAGCCACTGAGCCTTCATTATCTCTTGCTAAAAGCAAAGTCTACCGAAGTGACTCAGAAGATGGTGTGCACTTCTGGATTTGGATCAGTTTGCTAGGCCAGACCAGTGAAGTGCTGTTCATCTCACATTTGACTTCATCAAATTGACATCTAACAGCCAGAACAGATTGCTTCCCATGGAAAGGAGCAGTGCTTCAATACAGTGCTCCAATACCTCAGTGATTCACCATGTTCCAGACAAATAAAGCAAAGTCCTAGCCCTGGTACTTGCTCCCTGAACTTGAATTACTAAAGTATCTCAAAACACACAAAATGTCTCCCAGTTTGTATGTAGAGGCTGTAAGACTAAGTATATAGAACTACAACTAGAATCCCAGGAAAACATAAAAATTAAGGTTTAGAGAGGTTAGTTAACAGGGAGCACCAAAAGATGCCACATTAATTTGGAGTTACATGCCTACACAGAATAACATAACTAGCAAAACCACTGAACAGTAGCATTTTTTAAAAATCCAAGATAGCAACTGTATTCCTTTAGAGATGCTTTTATTTTGTATTATTTTTCCAAGGCAGCACTTAATCATTCTCAGTTCAAGACTAGTTGGCTTCCTGTGATATCGCTCATCTGTGTTTGTCTTGAACTCATAAGTTACACTCAGCATCTGTTTGCTTCAGTTTTCACATTTCTCGAAATCCTGGTCAGAAAAATTCAGCAGAGCAAGGAGTACCTACATAGTCCCTTTCTATAAAAGCCAGTATTACAGCCAACAACTCTTGAAGAGAGGCTCCCAGGAAATTCATCTGACATCAATGCATAGGGAAGAAAGTTCAGGAAAGAAAAAGGCTGACATTCCTCTGAAAGACATTATCTGCGTGAAGCAGAAGTGCCTTCAAGACAAGCTTTTCTTCGTACTTATTTACAAGTTTTGGACAGATAGAGGGCTCTGTTTGCCTACATTTCAAAATCAGAAACAGAATCGAGACAGGGTTATAATGCTCCATTATGAACTAGATGGATTATTTCATTTATATTATTATATATTTATGGATTTCAGAAAGAGAAAGAGTAGGATAAACTGTACTGAAATTCTTGTATAGTTCCGCACAGTAATTCTGCTCTAGACAACATGCAATGATTGCATTTTATCAGAAAATCATCCTTCCTCTCCAAAAGCTAAAGACTATGTCACTAAAAGGAAATATAACTTCGAGTAGCTGATCCTGGATGGAGTGGGCATGCTATGGTACAATTCAGCAGTAACATTTAATTTTTAAAATGTTGCTGTTGAAGTTACTGCTAAGAGTAGCTTCATTCCTTTCTCTATCATTATTTTAAGCCTTCCCCTCCCACAAACACCCTCCTAACTTCCAGTGATTTGTGGTTCTAGAGGTTTCTAATGCCAGACAAAATGTCTTCATATTTAATTGGTTTTAATGGATTTTTCTTCCCTGAATTTGTCCACCTGCTTTTTGAAACCATTAAAACATTGCGAGTCTGCAGCATTCTGCAAAACTGATGTAATGTTCTATACAACCAGTGATACAAAAACTTCCGGAAGATGCAGCAAGCATCAATTTCCTGTTCTGTTGTCAACTGCTGCAGAAAACAAAAAATATCACCAGCAGCACTAGTCTCATTTGAAGAGATTCCCCCTTTTTTGTCACCACTATGGGTTTTCATCCCTTAGATACAATAAAAAAAATAGCCATTCAGAATGATCATCAGTTTATAATGTTCTTTTCTTTCCAAAAACAAAGTTCAAGATAAAGGATTCAGTCATATATGCAGGTGGTAGGTTTTTTTTTTATTATTTATTTGTTTTGGTGTGGTTGGTTGTTTTGTTTTTAATCTTTCTTCTCTCCCCAGCCCCAAGCCCCCATCCCCTTCAGTCTTGTTTGATCCATCTACCCTTCTGCAGTGTTTCAGGACTGGAATTAGATTTTTCAGCTTGCTTTCAGAAATTCTGATCACATCATTAAGATAGCTGGGAATGGATCTGTGTCCGTCTCAAGAATCGGAGTCTGACAGGTGAATGCATTAAACTGATCCCAGTCCTCTTTGGGAGGAGAGAGAAAAACAATACCTGAAATACTTTTAGGACACACATTAGACAACATCAGTGTAGTTATGTTGCTCAGTAACACAGTTTTATTGCTGGTCTTCTGATGATGCTGAGAAGTGAGATAAGGAAAGGCTAGAACAATGCTGAAAGCAAGAAAAACACTAAGTAAAAACCTAATCCAGAAAGGAAATCTGAATGAGGGAACCAGGAAAAATAGCTATATTTATTTTGGCTGGCAATATCAGACAAAATTTAACTGAACAGTTAACTGCAGAACAAGGACTAGGCTGGAAAAGAGGAAAAGAGGGTGGAAATCCCCTTACTGACTGCTATTTCGCCTGTACCGGAGATGTTGGATCTCTTGTCAGTGCCTTCCCTCTGGTAAATACAATGAGAAAAGTGACACAGCATGAGGGACAGAAGTTGTGAGGTCCAAGTTACCACTCAGAATTTAGGAGAGATTACTTGTAAAAAACAAAATGATACTACAGAGTGAGTTAGGAATTTGTGCCAAATAATTTGAATATTGCTGCCCAGAGAAGTGGCTGAGGGTAACAAGCTAACATTTTCCCAAGTTAGTCTGTGTAAATCCCCACCTACTTAATACAAACCAGCAAGATGCACAGGAACAGATGATTAGCTACAGGTTTTCTAGGTAGCTGCAGACCTTCTTAGCATACATTTAAAAATAAGTTTACTTGAAATTACCTAAACTCAAAGATTTGGTTTGTTTGCTGTTAGCATCCTTGAGTATTTGACCTCCAGTATTTTTTCAGTATGTGGCCTTCCCTCCAAAGAGAACACATGGGTTTCAGCACCGATCTGACTTGACAGGCTCCACGAAGGCAAGCAGACACCAGAGATTACTTCTTGCAACACCGTTATGCAAGTAAACATGAGAAGCAGAACTGTTTTCTATTTCTCCTCTAAGGCTGCTTCACAGAGCAGGGCATAAACACACCCAAACACTACTCTTAAAACATATTAAATTATTTGCCGTTTCTTCAAAGCATGAGTATACTAACCTCACACAAGCTGCTCACAGCCTCTTTAAGGAACAGACCCCAAGCTCTGTCTCCCCAACCTCTCACCTGCTACCTTCTCTATCTATTTGTACTAGATACACTCACACTTTAACCACTCCTCCCCCACCAACCCCCACCACACAGAAAAAAGACAATCTGTATCCCTAGGAAAAGGAGGAAACGATGCAGCAGAATACTTTGATTAGGTATATGCCTGAAAGGGTATTTTAAAAAACAGAACTGAAATGTCAGTTTTGGAGAGAGCAAATCCAAAGCCTCAAAATATGCAAAACAAAACAATTCTGTTTCTAAAACTATGGAAACATTTAATCTTTTAAGAAAGAAACTTAAAATGTAAATGAATAATTTCTGAAGAAAAGAAACGGCGGTCATTAATGAGACACAGTATCTACTTATACCTTATGATCAAACAGAAATCTACAAACTACAAATAAGAGAAACTGGTTGTTGTGTTTTGTTTTAACCTTCTCCATGAAACGAAAGAGTAATCATGGAATATGAAGTAATTGTACCATTATTGTGGTTCCCGCAAACAACACAATACTTTTGAAAACACAAGCATCACATGAACTGCCAATATAGTTGTTTATATTTAGAAAAAGAAACATTTGGTTGTTCAGTATTATCAACATTCTTGCCTACTGAATGTGTCCTCCATTCAAGTCAGAATTGTTCTACTCAACTAAATGTGCCTCTCTCTAAACAATCTGTATTGATGAATTTCTCCACTGCCACACTGCAGCACGTCTCATATTTTAGTATCCTACATACTGATCACAGAGACTGAAGAAAGGAAGCATGCTATTATTCTAAGTACTAGTAGATGAAGGATGACAGGGCTTCTTCCCACACAAAGGAAACTTCTACAACAGAATTCAACATGCATAACGTGCTTTCCTGAAGGGACTTTACCATTAACTTTCTGAGTACATTACAGATCTGCCAGAGTTTTGAGTTCTTATAAATCCATTGATTAAAAGGGATGAGTGGCTTAATGAACATACACTGAAAAAATTCAGAAGTGCAGACACTGAAGTAAAAACTTTTGCTAATTTAGTGCAAATCCAAAATATTTCTTATCAAATAGCAACACACATACTCCCCCAAAAGAACTAATACTTGTTGTGACCCAAACAGGCACATGGTTTATATTTGCGACGGAGAATTCCTTCATTTTGTATAATGACAGTTAACAGAAAAAGACACAAAAAAAGAGGCAATTTAACAAATTTATGTAGAGGTCAGAGGCAGTTTCAAAATTTGTTAGTTAAATTGGTCAGTCTCGTTTTTTCAAGATTTTACATCTAATCTTGATTACTCTCAAGCAGAGGGAATATGCCCTCCTGTCATGACTTCATTAGATAAATCTTCTAATGAAAGAGTTAATTATTAGAACTTTGTATGATTTTACCATACACAAAATTGGACATGCCACATTATTTGTTTGCATTAACAATAGTAAAAACCAGTATTTGCTTCCTTCCCTACAATGGGGCTATCCACAAATTCCCTGCGTTTTAGCCACCAAACACACAAACCCCAGAACTATAACTCTTAAGATTTATTAGCCTTTAAGAAATATCTGGAGAAATGTATCCTATGTGCTAAACTAGGGATCAGTTGTGCTTTACTCTAATTAGCATGAAATACAGCATATTTTCTCCTTAATCTTTCTAGGTGGTATTCACTTAAAAACATGTTTGAGGGAAAGAAAAAAAAAAAATATCCTCTCAACTCATCTGCTTTAGTGATTTACAAAAAAAAATTAATTATTTTTAGCATCCAATATTACAAATCTTTTTATGAAACCCAAATACAGTTATTCATTTGCTCTACTGTTAGTGTATTGTATAGAGGACCATGTCCTATTGGTAATACAATCATCATTACCTTTCCAGTATTCTAGGGTTTCTATTTATTATTATTTTTTTCTGAAATATTTTGTAAGTGTACACAGAATTCTTTTAACCTTAAGAGGAAGAATTCCAGATAGTCTTCATAAACATAGGTTGTATTTAAGAATACAAAATTTTTAACATCACAAATTATGCAAACTGATCACACCTATGGGATGCTGAAATAATCTCTTTCACAGTGTTACCAAGCTACCAGGTATTTGGATACAGAAGAAGATTAGATGGTGTACAATTCACAAATTTAGCCCTTGATTTAGCAGTCTTCATACTCAAAATTTCTCTTAGGTCTCATTCTCTTAACAGCTTTACCAGCTTTTCAATTATCTTCTCACATGCAATTTCTATCCATCTTGACATACTGAAGGGACAGGTTGAGGATCTAAATGTCTTAATAAACACAAATCTTTGGAGAAACAGATATTGCTAGCTATGGTTTTTGTTGCAGTCTGTCTACTTATTTTCCTTTAAAATGACCTTTGATGATGTCGTATCTGCTTTTTATTTTTTTTTTCCCCTCTCTCTTTTGCATGTATATCTTAGGATCAAAGTGAAAAGTTTTCACCACCAGGATTGCTCACTCTTACCTACTGCACCCTAAGTGAAATATGTCCTCAGGTGTTTTTCATCAGCAGTTCAGTAAAAGACTTTGTGCAATTGCCAGATCCTTTGTTCCTTATTTCCTGTAAAGTTCTTTCTTTTGTGACAGAAGATTGTTACCACCAGGTGCAGTAATAGCTACATACATTAAAATCCTCATTGTTTAATTAGTGAGAGGAGCTTCAGTCATATTAACTCGCTCCTCCCCTTGCCACAGCCTCTCCAGCAAGTTCAGGACAGAAAGTTCATTTTTATCAGCTGAAGCCCCATTACTGAAATAGCCTCTACTCTAAATACCACAAATTTTTATTATCTACTTATCTAGCTCCCCAGGTGATCCTCAGTGCTTCATACTCTGTCTTCTGCCTTCCTCAAAACACAAGATATCCTATGCTGGTCCTTTGAAGTAGAGTGTACCCCTCACCTGAATGGTTACTGTCTTCCTTGGAATTTTTTTCTTTCTTTAAATCACTCCCACGATGACTAGTGAGTTTATGACACAGAGGTTGCTGCTGGGAGGAAAGCTGGCAAAAGTCTCATTTCAGACCTCCCACAATCCACTCCTGTATTACTCTAAATATACCTTCCTCCCTACTCTCCATATGCTCTAGCCTTAAAGTATGTTTTTACTGCTCTCATTTTCTTTACATTCACTCTCAGCAGGGCTACAATTTTCTGTCATTACTGACACCAGAACCCCAGGATCTCTGCCACCCAACCTCTACCATTGGGTACCATCAGCAGACACAGGCTTCAATATGAAGGATGCTGCAAATGGCGTTTATTGCGCAGCTGCAATTGCTTATATAGCACAAGCCACACCCACAAGGCCCCTCGTGGGCAGTCTGAGCTTTCCGTTACATCGCGAGATCTTCCGCACGCCGATCCCTGCCTAGGGCGGGCTCTGCTCACCACAACAATTTTCCTTCCTCCACTCCCTGTGATGCTTCCTCTAGCCACACTTTCCTCTTCCTCATATTATCTGCTCACCCTCTCAGTCTACAATAGGTCTTGAAAGAGTTGTATTTTGTACCTCCTCAGAACATAGAATCACAGAATCGTTCAGGTTGGAAAAAACCTTTATGATAATTGAGTCTCCAGAATGTCTTTGTGCAAATCCTTCCAGTGAGAGGACTGTAATTTAGAAACTGTTTAAGTCAAAAGTGAGGGGTGGTATAGTATCCAACATGCTGTACTGATGACCATTATGTTTTCAGACAGAAGTAAAGAGCATATAGAAGATATTAGTAATATCTCCCTTCTCAATGTCTTACAGAGCCGCTGAATCTTTATTCAATTTCTGGTTTTATTTTTCACTTTCTGGTTCTCCATTTCCTCTGAAATACCTGTTCATTCCATTCCTAACCTATCACTTTGATTTTGTTTAGCAAATATATTCAATCGCAGGTTCTTATCTTATCCATCTTTACATGACTTACTGTATCTTTCAATGCCTTCTGTAAAGCCCTTAATCTTAGCAAATGCCACCTTCATTGAGGATTTTTGAAACTTGCTTTTCCTGATCAAGTCATCTTCT
>NW_008621285.1:6918-20779 GCF_000691845.1 Merops nubicus | reverse complement strand
TAATTGTCTCCTCTGATAACAGGTCTTGCTGCTCTTCCTGTACATGTCCAGTGTTGCTACATGGCAATAATTTATATTAAAGACTTTCTGTGTCATTTTAAAATATTGTTCTCTCAGGACCCTTAAGGGGCATCTGTTTCCTTATATGGGATATGCATTCTGTTTTGTTTTTGTTTTGTTTTGTTTTGTTTTTGTTTGTTTGTTTGTTTGTTTGTTTTTTTGCTTGTTTGTTTGTGTTTTTTTTTTAAGTTAAAAAAAAACCCTAAGGGCTTGAATAAAAGTAGAATTCACTCATCATCCTACTGTCTTCTACAACTTTCATTTCAGGAAGGTCTCTGCTCCAGCAATTTCTACCGATCTTATACTACTGTACTCTTTCAATTAAATCAAGCATTTGTATCTAGTTAAAAAAAAAAAAATAGTGGAACTTTTGATGAATTCTCTCTAAAAACACTACTTGATATTTTGAGGTTACTGCAGAAAATAAAACAGTTGTGAGTCAATGATGTGGAAAATAGCCGTCTTATAACAGATTCTCCAAGGTGCAAAATGTTCTCTTCTTTGCTGTTATCAGTATGTCTAGTAATTGCTTTTTGTCCAACTATTTAAAAAGGGGGAAATAGACTTACAGTCTGGGGAGAGACAGCACATCATACAAAATTAAAGTATCAATGTTTTTTAATTGTTTCCCTGTTTTATAGCGTACAGAAAACATACAAAAAAAACATTTGGCTACCAAAATAGAAAAGGTAGACAGATGTAAAGAAACCACATAAAAATATTAAAACACTCAACTGGTCACATTTAAAAATAAACACTCCTGGTATTCTGTTACATTAGTTCTTTGGAAAAAAAAGAACAACTTACTACTAGGTTGTAGTACTACACTTGAGAATACCCCTAGTTAACATTTCTGTATAGGTTTAATTATAAAACACCATTGTAAAAAATTACCTGGTTCTAAATTATACTTTAGGTTTACTTAACAAGGAACATTATGAAATTGCTTTCTGTAACAAACCAACAGCCCAGCTTAGACTAAGATCCTTCTTCCATGACTAGTACATACACAGCTGTGTTTTCCTGAGTTTTCTAAATAGAATTTTAGAGTGTTTTTTAAGAAGTTTTCAATATCTCTGCATGGTATCAGATTCTCTTCAATTTTGTAAAGACTGTGTGAGAGAAGTGAGAGGAATTCTGTTATTTACAAACATACAGACAAAATTAAATTCCTAAGAAACATTTATCTTACCAGACAAATAAGAAGATCCAAGGTAAACATCTGAACTCAGACAGTAGTTCTAATGTCCAGTAAACACGGGCAGGGAGTACCAAACAGCTGCTCTCTGGAACTAGGCCGATACCCTACCCTGCTGCAAAACCACTACAGGATTTATTTCCACCCCCTTCAATTTCAGATTTTTTAAAATTTAGATCCTTCAGTCTTCTACAGTATAAATTCAGTTTGTACCATACTCACACCCAAGTAGTCTTAAAATCCACTGGAACCCAGAAGTAGGTCTTTGAAAATCCTCCTTGGAGTTTAATGAACTTTGATGTTTGACCACATAAATGAAATCTTTATCAAAACAAAAAGTGATTAGGACCACTTTCATAGCAACAATAAAGAGTGCCTGACTGTTTGATTTACTTTTCTTTTAGTCGACTTTCCAGCCAAATTCAACAGCTAACAAGAAGTCTTTCTCTCAATTCATGTTGGGGGATGGAAATCACTAATTAAGTGCTCCTCAAACATTTCAAGGAACATTCAGATTTTCTGACTGGTCCACTCCAAGAGCGGATCCATTTTTCTAGATACTGAAGATTGAGCAGAGATCCTAAAGTTGAGTATAACTGTATAAATTGATGTTTCTTCTCTTTTTAAGTCACCGTCATCTAAGTTCTGGTATTCTAGTCCACATTAAATAGTCTTCCTTGATTAACTAATTCACACCACAATTTCCATCATTTTAAGGTTCACTTACATGCCTTTCTAAATACCGTGCCCTAGAAATCCTCCAGCTTACTCACGTATAGATAGAAATGTTTAAGTACTTATGTACCCTCGGTTACTCCTATGGAACACAGCTTTTTATAAAAATCCTTGGAAACAGATAAGATACTTCTCTTTGATAAATTAATTCACTCAGAATAAGGTAAAATGGCAGTGCTCTTCTCATGGTCCTCATAACCTGTCCACAATTCCCTGGATTTGTCTAAAATCCCGTCCAGAAAGCTACACATTCATTCCCCAACCACAGAGACATCAGTAATAGATGGCTCACTGCAACACTGCAGGGAATCAGCATATGGGAGCTTGCTGCTACCTAATATACCTGTACCAAAAACTTTCACTTATTCAAATTCTGTGTTGCAACAACTATAGGCACAAAATATCTAATGGACAATATATGACCACTCACTCACCTGCAAAAGGCCACAGATACACTTTAATCAAGATTATCAAACTGCTAAGGGCTGCAGTAGCAGTGTCAGGCCAGAGCAGAGGAGATCTAATCAAATTACTGGACGACCAGGTTCTTCTGTAAAACCCTCCTAGGAATCACCCCAGTAAGTACTGAAACCTCACAGAGACTACATGTACAGAGGAAGGTTTCTACTTTTCTACAGTTTCTACTCAATTCAATCATGTATCAAAATTTCTGTTAGGACAGCCCTACTTGGGTCCAGCCTCGAGTCTTTATATAATTTATTATATAAAAGTTCAATATTATCCACAGCATTATAATACAACCGCATGAGATGATTAAAATAACTTTTTCCAGGTGCCAGATATCTGCCATTGTGTTTGGATAAAATCAGGAATATCTTACTTTGTGCTAAGCTTCTAACCCTGCCTCCTCAGAATATGTCAAAACTGATAACTATGGCAGACATTTACACTTGATATCTTTATTTTCTCAGTAGCATCAAAATCTACAAACTGCAGTTCTAGTTGTTATCTCCCTCTCCTGACCTGCCCTTCCTATCCATTCGTCCCCCACAGTCCTCCTCACCTCCCCAACACGTTGACACAGGAGTTTTAAAAAGAAATCAGAATGAAGCACATTGTACATAAGGGAGATTTATTTTAGCATGGGCTCATAAGAGGAAGCACTGAGAAAATTGTTTGAATGTAAGAACTCTATTTATGTCATGTTTTATCCAAGTTGAGGTATTTACTTCATAAGATGCCAAGTCAAGTAATTTTTTTTAAATGTAGAGTTAAGGTATCACAGTGCCTGCATAGAGCAAGAACTGCAGAAACCCAGCAATTTTTCTGGATCTTTGACGTTGATCTGTGGGTGCCCAAGGACATTACCACATGAAGTGGTCTATTTAGGAACGTGCAGCATGATGCATCTCAGTTCTTTCAAAACTTATCTGTACAGGTATTACTTCTTTGAAACGAAGTGGCATCTCATCAGAATGGAAGAAGTATGGACTTGGTCAATGGCAAAACAAAGGATCTTCCTAACCTTTCACCTTCACTTTTATCATTGGGAGACATTCAGTATATATTTTCTGAAATTGTTTTTTTTTTTTTTCCCCCCTCTTTTCATTCCACAGGCTCAACAAAACGCTTACTGTATTACCAACAAAACCACAACCCATGCACCAAATTCTGACTGAAAACAACATGGCAAAAACTTCAGACCATCAGGAAAATCAATGGAAAAGAAGTGTAGAGTGCTTTTCATCATGGAAGGAAGAAAAAAAAGATGCACTGTAGAATGAATATCATATAATGAGCAATGCATGAAAACCATGCTCAGTTACTAACCCCACACAACAGTAAAAAAACAAAGTAGCAAAGACTGAAAATGTGATGCAAGGAAGATGAACTATACTCAAAAAACACTAAAATCTCTCACAATCCTTCTAGAAGTTTTATGTTTATAAAACAAGAACATACATAACACTTATTTCAACCACATAAATTTGCACTGCACCATAGTATTTTCAGACATGCTGCCTGTTTGTAAGACTGTTCCAGTCTGGCTTCAAACCTGCCTTATATAATAACCGTCATGTGATTCTGCACTCTCCATCAGCATCTCTGTTCTCTCACATAGCTCCCTCACAGCTCATGAATACCACCCTTTCTTCACACCCTTCTCTCTCTTCCTTTCTTTACCATCACAAATTCTAACAATTGATGACATCTAACCCTGTACAAACTAAAACAACAATGAAAACAATCAAACAAAGACAACAAAAAGCAACAAACAAAATCAAGAGAGGTTCTTTTAAAAAAAAACACAACAGTAAAACACGGAAATGTGACTGCCCCTTTTTTTTTTTTCCTTTAGTTATCTGGATTTCTTTGAAACAAAGTTAATCATGCAGTGTAATGCAACAACATACAAGGGCGTCCAAAACCACACCACAAACTGTTCTTGACTAAATGGCTTCTTACAGATACAAGGAATTAACCAGACCAAGAAACAAGCGAACCTCCTGTGGAGAGGGAGGAATACCCTTCTCTAGACCAAATCCAGGCAGCTTCCCACTGCCAACTCCAGCTTCACCATCCATTAATAAGATTAAGTAAGATTCAGCTGTGATTTTTTTAATCAGTTTCATCAAGAAGTTTTTAACTGAAAACATGTTTTTAGACTCCTTCAGGCTCTTTTTGACGCATACAAAAATTAAATAAATCTCCAACATGATTACGGAAAGAAACTACTTTGGACTACACATTTATAAGGAAGTTTGTAATGAGGCCAAGTAACACAGTATCCTTCCTAGGTGAGGCCAATCTGAAGAAAAACTTGAGGTTTCATGGGTTTTTCTCTCAGCAAAAGACAAAACGCTCTTTTGTCAGATTCAAGCAATGCTCTCATGCTTTCAACTGTAATTGTTTGAAATAATCTCTGCATAATAAAAATATTGAGATATATGCAAAAACATCAGCACATTGCATACAAACAGAAATTCCTTTCATTAAGTCAAGCACAGATAACACCTTGTACTGCCATCCATACTCTTGAAATGGAACTACAGAACAATCAGCGTTCACATTTATTTTCATTGTATAGCTGTATAATATTCCAAGCTATGCTGAAACACTCTACACCAATGAACATACATATAATCATTTATATGTACTTACAGGAGGTGGCTACACCTCTAATACTGTGTTCAGTTTGGGGCCACTCACTACAAGAAGGACACTGAGGTGCTGGAGCATGTCCAAAGAAGGGCAACAAAGCTGGTGAAGGGCCTAGAGTGCAAGGCTTACACAGAGCAGCTGAAGGAACTGGGGTGGTTTAGCCTGCAGAAGAGGACACTGAAGGGAGACCTTATCACCCTCTACAATGGCATGAAAGGAGGTGGGAGCCAGGTGGAGGGGTCAGTCTCTTTTCCCAAGTAGCAAGTGACAAGAGGAAATGGCCTCAAGTTGTGTCAGGAGAGGTTCTGGTTGGCTATTAAGAAAAATTTCTTCATCACAATGGCTGTAAAGCATTGAGACAGGATGCCCAGGGAAGCGGTAGAGTCACCATCCCTGGAGATATTTAAAAGACATACAGATATGATGCTGAAGGGACATGGTTTATCAGTGACTTGGCAGTACTGGGTTAACTGATGGACTTGATGATCTGAAAGGTCTCTTCAAAACAAAACAATTCTATGATTTATAGTTCACCCTGAACTATCTGATAATGCAGGAAAAATAATTCACTAATCATCTAGCATGACTTCTAATGAGAGAAAAGAAAAACAAAACAAAACAACACACACACCACCACAGAAAAAATAATTCAAGTCACAAACTATTCTGAAATGCTTACCATGGGAAGAGCACACGCAACAGAAACTAGTACAATACATGTTAATTAATGGATCAATTTCAGAAGTCTGCTGCCACAAACTTTAAACTCAACAAGAACATGTAAGAATTAAGAGTAGATTAATGCTTTTATTGTGGTAATTTTTATACTACAGGGGTTACTTCTGAAAAAACTACTTCCAACTCAAAAAAAGGCACTCACAGAAATACTGAAGCAGAATCTTTACAATACAAGAAAAATTTCCCTAGGACCCCCTGATTAGACCTCTCCTTCCACATGTCAGAAGACACTCAGTTCATTCTTCTAGCCTTTTTTACCCTGCCTTTGTCCTTTCCATCCCCTCAAACGAGAGTTGTCAAGGTATTTTTCAGAACATACTTACAGTCCCATAAAATGCAAAGAACACAGAAAATGTTGTTTCTCTAATGCTGATATATACATGGCATTGATGTATTTCCAGAGTGAGCCTTCCCTGTTTGAAATGTACACTTATGCACACCTTTAATGAAAACAGTTGCTGGAGATCACAAAAGTATCTACTGTGCTCTCTTGCACCTCTATCTCAATCACAAGCTTCAATTTATTTCATGTAACAATATAACAACGATAACTATTTTTTACAATATCACTATAAGAATTTAAAAAAATGTATTAATTTAAAGATACTTCTATATGGACTAACTGATAAGGCAAGGGCAGCTATACTAACCGGATTTTTTCCTGTCTTACGCAAAGAATGTGACCTAAATACTGAAAGGGACTTGAAACAATTGGGCATCTATGGAAATAAAAAGCAACCTGAGAACATTTTTCCTAGTCCAAGTCCAAATCCTGCCCAGCAGCTTTCAAGTGGTTATGATTCTCTCAAAACTCATATGTATCCAAATATCCATGCTTACGTAAGAAAAACTTATGTAATGGATAATTAAAGTAATGGATAATAATAATAAAATCTAAGATGTGTCAAATTACTTGAGCTGTCATTTCAACAAACGGTGTGAAGATTTAGTTCCACTTAGATTTACAATAAATTGTACATATAGGTGAGCATTTCCATTAATTGCAGGTACATACTCCAAAATAATATTGAAATTAATCTATTTCAAAAATTCAATTGTTTACAACAATATGATTAAAAAAAAAGTGCAGATACAGACCTTCCAGTAGTCAGATTGTAAACTGTAGTACCTCTGGTATGCAGATAATGCTGTAAGAAAGAAAAATGAATGTTGAATTTCTTTTGTTGCATTTTCTTTGAAGAAAAAAATAGAAAACCTTAAGGGTCAGAATACACAGCATTAAAATAATAAATGGTTTAATATAAGTAACACTGCCACAGTAAGTACACTGTTGTGAGTAATGCATTCCTTAAGATTATCATTTTGGTTTCTGAAATATCAATCCAAAAGGCTATTTATTATTAATCTTGCAAACGTAAATCAAGCAGCATTTTAAAGAAAACCTAAAACAAAGAAATCATTTGAAATTTTGGGATTTTCATCCTGGACAAAGCTGTTGTAAGTTGTAAGATTTAAAAATTTAATCATGTAGTTCATTTACCATGCTCCCTAATGTCCTATAATTTCTAAAGAACTGGTGCAGAGGGACATACAAAGAAAAATCAATTTCACATAACCTTTCATTCAATAACTAGAGGAACAGAAGCAAGGGGAAAAAAAAAAAAGAAAGCTTACATTTTATTCAACATCTAAGACTAACCTGGAAAACAGCGCTAAGGACAGCTCTGTTCAGTAGAATGTTAGTTCTACATAGCAATGAATTTCTCCAATTACCATTGCTGCACGCCTCTTCTCCACTAAAAATTCTGGTTGATTCATCTTGCTCTTTGGCTAACAAGCAACATCAGACTGGAACACGAAGAGGCTTTCTTACATTCTTACAAGAACGTTGCAATAAGCATCATCCAAAAATGAAGAATTTTAAATAATGCTTCACTGCAGTTAACAGCAAGATTTTGAATTTTCCAGTGTTTGCTTCTTAAGATACAAGAATGGTTCCTACACATATGCATTTTCCAAACAACGTAAGAAGACAGCCTCTGCTTTGAAAAAACTACAAAACTACTAAACAGATTAAGAGTGCGAAGAACAGTATGTACTTTATGTGCAGGTTCCTTTCCTGCAAGCAACATGCACAAACTATGTGCCTAAATTTTATCATGCTCCAATGCCTGTCTTGCATACCCATTTCCTTAACTTAACAAAAGTCTTCATGTTTCAGTAAAATAAGAACAACATACACCCAATGACAAGACAGAGAGAGCTTTCTCTTCTTAAAAATACATCTTTGCACTCATCTGCTCACAGAGACTCAGAACCTTGTATTTTCTAATGCCTAATTGATACCTGCCAAGTCATGCCATAAGGTGTCCCTCACCACTGGAACTGCTTGAGAAGACAGCTTCTAATTTTGGTGCTCTAAACTGTGATTTATTTAGATGCCCAGAGTAGAAAAAAAACCAGAACACTCATCACCCTTACACTATCAACATGCAGTATGTGCACATGTTCACACGCAACTTAGGCAAATAAAATCACTTAAAAATCTAGTCAAATAGGCTAAGTCTTCTACAACTTAAAGATACAACATCCCCTCACCCCAATCCTGCCGAAAAATATGGTTCAAACTGAAAGATATGATTACTCTTTAATGTTAGTTTAAGAATGTTATGACTAAGCATATTTCAGTCATATTCTGTAATTCTCTGTCACGGTTTAGACCCAGCTGGGTGCTGAGCACCACATGGATGCTCACGCACACACACACACATTCCCCTCCCCATGGGATGGAAAGGAGAATAGGGAGAAACAGGCAAAACCATGTGGGTTGTGATAAGGAGAATTTAATATAAGAACACAAGAGGAGAAGAAATAATTAGCTCAGGCTGCTCAAATGACAAACCTTACTCTAGATTAAGAAGAAAAAAAACAGCAAGGGAATCTGCTGAGTAATAAAAATTTTATACAAGTGCCTATGTGAAACAGGCTATACTTCATCAGTGCTATGATTCTAGTTATAGGATACAACCTGATTGATGAAAAAATGATAAGAAACTCACTTCTGTCACACATTGCATTAGTAGTATTAAAAAGCAAAACCAAACAAACCCAACACTAAAAGCTGCAACATCATTTGAACCTTCATTTTTTGTGCAAAGCTGGTCGTTCTAAGGTTAGACAATTTTTGTCAGAAAAAAATTCTAAGAACTAGTGCTCCTCTTTCAACATAGGGTCAACTCATTTATATACATACAAGTAAATTACCCTATTTTCATTAAGATGTCCTTTTTTAAACATAATGAAATATCACACCTAGGCACAGTAGAATTCCACAGATAATCTTCTGACTAGGAGGTTATTACTGACCTTTTCCAATCTACAAGTTTGCTATTGAAATTCTTAAGTATATGGAATTGTTGGAGGCCAAGTACATAGAAGCTTCTTTTTTCAGCATGCAGAATAGTCCTAGAAAATGCATGTCTGGACTCAGAAAGAATAGGACTGACTGTCAACAGCAGGACAATGCTTCTTGATTCAGTATTAATTACGTTCATAAAATTATCTAATAAATCACAGAAAACTCTCTTAAAAGCACAAAGCTGAGAGACCACATTCAGATATCTAAACCAATAATGGAGAGGTGACTCAAGAATTTCTAAAGCAGGTGCTCATAGTTACCTATCTCCATGCTTCTACCTAGTGTTTCATTACTCACTGTACCAGTATACACTCTTCCTATGAACATCCTTCTTCAAAACCTGGCAATCTACATTATTTGCCTAACAGGTAATCCTTATCATCAGACTCTTGGAAACCACATGACCTACTGAGTGGCATTTGCCATCCTACCCTGAATATTGAGGGTGGTGGATAGGGGTTACGGGTGCTGTGTGTCCCAAAGATATATATGTAGCTTTGCAGATGCACCACCATCAGCTATACCACTTGATGAGAATAAAAGAAAATTTTACTTATACAGCTCTGAAAAGAAACCACCATATTTCCACCCAAAGAATTAAAACTACTGAGCAGTAAGCTATCTTCTCAGCTCAGGCTCGCTTTGGAATCTGCCTTTAAGCCTCTGGCACCTAGTGCAGAGCTGACCCTCAATGAATTCATACATTCACAGTCTAATGATTTCCTCTTCTTACAGGTTTTTTTACAGCCACCCAGAACTACACACTTAGCATTATCTATAGTGACTTTAATAATAACAGCCTTTATTTTCTGACCCCTGCCTAAGAGTTTGTCTTCTTCTCTTACCAAGACTAGGGTCATGGGGACATCTCAGGAGCAGGACAGGTATGATACTGGTTTCTTACCTGCCCCTGTTTAAGACTCCTTCATTTCGCATAGAGAATACAAAAGAGATTTTACATAATTACCATGTATGTGGTTTCAGAATGTTATTTTTTAAAATCTACTTACTTTCATAAGAAAACAGTAAAACTTTATATAAATACACAATTTTTTCAGTGATACAATAGACAGTCTATCTTCATAACTAGAGTCTAAATATATAACCTAAACAAACAAGTATGGTGAGACTGGGGAGCAGAATGTATAGACTGGATGGCATCCACCTACCTGTCACTCTTAACACATCAAATCACAGCCACAGAAGGATGGCTTTTATGATCTGCTCTGACAAACCAACTTTACAATACCTGAAAATTTAAGAGGTCTTTGAAAGTGACGCAAATATGGAACAGTTTGAGTATTTTAGTGCTTGAGTAAGAAAAAAGTGAACTAGATACTGACACCATCTAGTGGCACCTTGCAAGGCCAAATGTACTAACAGAATTTTAGCTTGCTGAACCTGAAAAAGTTAAGAGCAAACATTAATTTGATTACACACTCCTGAAAAGAGAACTTTAAAACAACTCAGAGTTCTTTTCTTTTAACATTAATTTTTAAACAAGCACTAACATTTCTTAGTGCTTATCTGATATGAAAACAAATAGTAAGATAGAGAATCAGCCGAAGAGCTGCACAAGGGAAGCAAGCAGAGGGTCCACGCATTGCTTTAAATTTGCCAATGCTTCCAGGTAAAATAAATCCTCATTAAACACCTACGAGACATATGTAGGTTAAGGAAACAGCTTATTACATAGTGCAAGTTTTATCCACAGTAGTGTGTTAACCTAGCAAGATGAACACTGCTGGGCCATAATATTACAGGCATCAAAAGGTGAGGGAATTCCAAGGTTGGATCCCTGGAAATTGACTCTGCTGAGTAAAGAACTGGCTGGCTGGCCAGGCCCATAAAGTGGTGGGGAATGGAATTAAATCTTGGTGACTGGCCACAAGTGGTGTAACCCAGGTCTCAGTACTGGGGCCAGCTCTGTTTAGTATCTTTATCAGTGATCCAGATGAGGAGATCAAGAGCACCCTCAGTAAGTCTGCAGATGACACCAGGTTGGCTGGGGGTGTTGATCTGCCTGAGGGTAGAGAGGCTCTACAGAGGTATCTGGACAGGTTGGATAGATGGGCCAAGGCCAATGGTATAAGGTTCAACAAGCCCACATGTCAGGTCCTGCAACTTGGGTCACAACAACCCCAGGAAACACAAGCTTGGGAGCCAGCAGTGTGGCCAAGAAGGCCAACAGCATCCTGGCTTGTATCAGAAATAGTGTGGCCAGCTGGACTAGGGAAATGATCATCTCCCCGTACTCAGCACTGGTGAGGCCACACCTCAAATACTGTGTTCAGTTTTGAGTCACGCACTACAAGAAGGACATTGAGGTGATGGAGCATGTCCAAAGAAGGGCAATGAAGCTGGTGAAAGGTCTAGAGCACAGGTCTTATGAGGAACATCTGAGGGAACGGGGGTTGTTCCCAGCTGGACAGTCCACTGTCCCATGATCACGTCCAAATATGAGTTACACATTTAGTACTTCTTAGTCTTTTGTGCAAGGCATATACAAGTCTGACAATTAATCGGTTACAGAAATCTTTTAGACAACAAACTCTATGAAAGGTCTTAAAATATTAAGGATTATCAGTGAAGGAATACAATGGAATTACATAAAGCTCAAAAATCCTTCAAGGAGAATATTCCACAAAGTAAGTTTTAACTATTACGTATTTATTTAGAACACTCCCCGAAATTAATACTTTCAGACAACCAGTCAAAAAACATGGTCCAGCTATATTATACAGTAACAGTTTTCTATGGCTAACCTCTGCACCACAAACATACTATTTATAAAGAATATTTTAACAATCTAAGCTTAAGATAACATTATTTCTTTCCATAGGAATTTCATATGAGGGTTTGAACCACCTGAAATTAAACTGCTCAAAGTTTAACATCAGCATCCTGAAGATGAAATAAACAGCTCTAGATAGAAGCAACCCAATGCTGCCAGTTATTAACAAACAACTAAATAATAATTAAAAGAAACAAAACTCAAACCTAAATATCAGACTTATTTTAAACAGTCATCCCTTCCTCAAATGATTCAGATTGCTGTGCTCCTTAAAATCCACTCTAGTTCTTCAGGACTCATTAGTAAAAGAGCCCAGCAGCAACCAGCACAATTTCACCTACGCTGTGAAGCGCTCTCTTGAATTTTGTAAGGTGACTCCTGCTACTCCATACTTCAGAACGCAGCACACCGAAATGCTTCCTCATGACAGCACTCTCCTGCAAAGTCCTAAAAGACTAAGGCATTAACCACTACAGAGAAATCCTCTACAGAGATGGAATTCTAAGTATAAAGGAACAGGAAGCACATTGTTGAATCTGGGAGTTGTTCTCCCAAACAACTTTCTACATTAACAATCAAAGTGTTTAAATATTGGGTTTAGGCTGGGTTCATTCAGAAATGAGCACCTCAATAAACATTGTGGGTTTTTTTTTTTTTTGGTTGGTTGGTTTTTTTCCAGTTTTCTTTTAAATTTTAGCCTAATAATTGCTAAAAATTCTCTTGGACTAATTAATACTAGATTATAAATTTCTTACAGTGCTTTTGTATTAGTGCTTTTGACAATGCAGTCACTATCTACAAAGTATTATTAAAAATGTTCTGACATAGTACCTAAAAAATGTGATCACCACTTGAGTACAATAAGAATTATTTTAGTGCAGTATTTATTGTGCTTTAGTAACTCAATAATTGCATGTTTTTCCCAAATCATTCATTAATTGCATTTTCTACTTCCAGCAATTTTGCTTAGAGAACAGCAATTCAAGGAGCCAAATGACAAAAGCGTGTCTCCACTTGTGCAACTGCAAGCTGTCCTCCAAGTCACAGGCTGCAACACTGCCAATATATATGACCCTTCTACAAAACAGATAAAAAGACCCCCCAAGGAATGCACAGGTGATGTCAGAGTCCATGAGCTCACTGATCAGCATTCAACTAGAACCCAAACCTTAGAGATCACAGTCTACACTTTGTACTCCTTATAGGGAAAAAAAAAAAAAAAAAAAAAAAAAATATTAAAAATCTCTAACAACTAATGTAGCATCAGTTTCCTCCAAGACGAGCAGGACAATAATTTCGGTAAAAATCCCAGCCCTCACAAGGAATGCAGTAGCAAAGTGCACAGGTATATACAGTGGAGTCCCAGCTGGATTCACAATGCTGCCAGCATCCTAAAGCCTACATGACAACTCAAACTCCTCTGGCAAAACCTGAGTCAGAGGTTTCACATTGTGGGGCAATTGCATCACTTTTTTCTGCTGGGTTATTTTTCAGTTGGATCAGTTCGTCGCACAGCTGCATATTCAGCTGTGCCAGCACAGAGCAGAGAGCAGCAACTAGCACATGGGGGGTGGCACTAAAGACACGCCCAGGGAACAAAGGGTTTGGAAACCTCTGAGACAATCAAACAGCTGGGGAATAGCTGTCTCAATTTAAAAAAAAAAAAAAGGAAGACATCAGATTAGAGTTAAGAAAATGCTACTGAAGAAACAGTGTAGTTTTGACTAGGAGGAGCAAATGTTTTCATTTTGGGAAATCCTGAAGCTAAATTGTGCCCAGAAGTGATCAAGATGATGAAAGTGGGGCACAGAAACCATCTTGTACATGCCTGCTG
>NW_008621285.1:0-6898 GCF_000691845.1 Merops nubicus | reverse complement strand
CTGAGTGCAATATTCAAAATCCTCAAAACAGTTGATAACTTCCTTAGGACCTTCTCCTAAGAGGAACAGAGTGCAATTAACAAGACAACTCAATTTCATAGCTGCAGAGAAAACCCTTTAGCTAAGAACAGCAACTGAAACACACTGCATTTGGGGAAAACTACAAGCTGCAGACCAGCTTCCCTTATTTTAAAGGCTAGGAAAAAAACATTGCAATTCTCTTTGTCTAACTTCAGATACAAGAGAACAAGCCTCATCCAGTAATTTCTGACTTAAGTCAAAATGTTTGTTGGAGACAAGTACTTTTTTTATTAAAAAAAAACCCACATTAAATCTGGAGCTCAGTAGCTACAAGTGAAAGAAAACAGAATTCACTTCAAGAGAATTTACTGCAAAATTTAACAGGTTTCATTAAAAAAATATAAATATATATGCTAGACATATTTAGACTTCAGCAAGGTATCAGCCACCAATTTATTCCACACTGAAAGGTAGCTGGCCCCTGACATTCCTTGTCTACATGCAGCAAGAGAAGCATTTGCCAGCGCTTCCGATAGCAACACGCAGTAATCTGCCATGAATCTCCCCCAGGGTCCCTCTTTCCTGGTGGATGAATTCTAATTCTTACAAAGAAATGACCTGCAGTCTTTTTTAGTACTGAAGATGTATGTCAGAAGGTATTAACTACATGAAAATGCTAACACACAACTAAAACACCCAACTGAATGATCCATGTTTGTCAACGTATTTGTAAAAAAATGGGACAGATCAAAACTATACACATGGAACCTAAGAGATCTGTATCAACCAAGCCTTGCTTCATCATCATCACTGACTGGGCTTCTGCAGTCCACTAACAACTTTGCTCCACTTGGCACAAACTATATTGCAAATGCTTTTAAACAAAGAACACCATCACATTTGCCTTCAGTAAAGACACATCTTTCTGCGTTACATACAAAGGTGCACACATTTATTAAACATACTTATTAAATAAATAATGGATTTGCAAGGGAAAAAAGTTCTTCAGCATTAGTCATGCTAATATCTTGTGGTATTTTATTAATTTACATCCAATTTAATAAACACATCAACTTCTCCATAACTTTGTCCAAGACTAACTTCAGACCAGACAGATTCAGTTCTGAAGATCATCCTGTTTCAGTATTTATACTTCTGGGACGTCAGGACTTAAAAGTTGGATAAAATATACATTAGGGAAATCAAAACATTTCTGAACTGCTTTTTCTGTTCCCAAGCATTTAAAATTTAACTATAATTACAACTAGAATGTATGATAATTAAAGTCATAGCATTTATAGAATAGAGTTTGTTTTTACTTTAGATTCAACACAACACACCAGCATTCTACCTCTTTCAAGTAACAGCAGTAAATCAATTACAGAACAGACAAATTTTTTCATTGTGGATAATACTTTTATTGTCTTTAGAATTGGTGTTCAACAAATGTTGTCAAAAGGAACACATGGTTCCTTACAAAAAAAAAAAAAAAGAAAACAAAAAAAAACCCAACTCATTTAACTTCTGTTTTTCCACCCATTAAAATTCCTCCAGTATTATTTTCATTACTACTCCATTTCTCTGAAAATACAGATACACTTTTTTTTTTTAATTCTTCAATACTAATAGATTTTTTTTTTTTTTTACTTCTTGAGAATTCTCATGATTGTGATGTGATTTTAAACAGGCATCTAAAAAATAACTAATTATTTTAATTCATGTTTTTCATACCTAGATATTTCTACACACAAAGTTCTGGAAGTGATATTTCAAACCATCATTTGTATTTTTTTTATACTTTTTCTTAAAACTAAATACACGGTCCACAGCAGACTCCATCAGTCTCACCTCTGAGCCATAGCAACGCCTGGTCCTGTCACTCTTAACTGTTAACAACTCAACAGCAGAGTTGATACAGTCCAGTACAATCTTTCACTGTCTTTGCCAAGTAAAATACAACCAATAAGCCATACTGCACTTGCATCATACCAAGATGATCAGAAAGAGCAGTGTAAGCTTTCTGTAGGGTGGGTGGTTGAATTTTTTTTAAAGAAAACAAAATAAAACATGGGATCAGACTATTCTTCAGTAATTTCTACGCCAGCATATTGCCTGAAACACTTCAAGTGCAGATTTTTGCTTTCGAATCAATGCTTTCAGACTGGCCTTATCTGTTGAGATTGTGGGCACACATGAAAGCACTAAGGCTCTTGCCCTAGGCACCTGTATCTCCCACCCTACACAGGAAACCTTCAGAGGCATGGGTTCACCCGCTTGTACAGTCATGCAATAATGAAAAGGAAGTAGGCAGTGTGGTACTACTGTATAAAATAAACTTCATTTTCACATCTGAACCAATAGTGGTTTAGGTTTTTTTTGTCAATTAAATAAATAAAAAAATAAAAACCCAAAGATAAACAGGGAGATAGAATGCAACTGTTTCCATAAACGTCATCAGCCTTATTCTGTTATGGGCTTTGAAATACAGTACAAACTGAGAAAACAATGAGTTATCCAAATGTTTTTCTTTCTGTTGGGTCACTTATATCAAATGACAACTCCCCAATGACATCTATCATAAGTACTAAAAAAATCTTACCTTTTGGATAATCTTCCAATAAGAGGTTGAAGTGACCTAACTGACAAAAGAAATCAGACTCGACCTTTCCTTCAGCTTTCAAAATTAGCGATTCATAGCAGCGAACAGCCTGGGAAGAAAAAATACAAGGTTTTCAAAATTCTGTATTTAACTACAGCAAATAACATATTTTCTGTACACTTTCTAAGAAATAACGTTTCTTGTTAGTCTGCAAGGTAAGGAGTCTCCAAAAGCTCTCAGTAACATGGTTAGCATGACTTTTCAAAGAAGAAATGTAATATTTAAGACAGAATGGATTTGGAAATGCACGGATTCTAACACAAACTGACTGCAAATTAACAATAGAAGTTTTCTCTGGTTTATTTGTGGACTCCAGAAACATTCAACTGCCCAAACATAAAATAAACCTCTAACATACATGGCGATTTAATTTAAAAAAATCAATGAAATGCAAAAGGAATAATTTTATTCTTTCCAATCTGCAATGATTTTATTCTCATTCTGTAATTGTTTTCTTCTAAAGAATTCACATTTCTTTCTACCAGCTGCCTTGCTATGTTTTGCTAAACTGAAGAATAAAGTGTAGAATATATTTTTTAATAAACTGAACTGATACCTTCTATTTACCATAATGGTCATGATCTTTAATGTATTATATTCTTACCCCATAAGCCAATTTACACTTTGGGAATGAATCAGTAAATGAACATATAAAAACTGTATCCTAAATTTTTGAATTTCTTGATTTTAAACATACTAGCCATCAAAATAAAGTTGCTGAATAAATGTAATAGGAGGGAAGGTCCTTTGCATCACCAGAAGACTTCACTGTTCTCAAAAGCTCTACAGACTTCCACTGAATTCTAATTCCAGTTGGTTAATCAATGACTTTCACCAACTCATTGTTTGACTGTTTCAAATCTGGATGCAATTATGAACTGCTTGATTTCAACATATTACAGTAATCAAAGACCTTAATACTTAAGGGGAAAAAAAAAGATCAATCCATCCTGTAATATTTAAGTTCAAACACTATATGAGTAGCCTTGCCCTTATTTATGATTTACTTCATGTACACTTACATTAAAAAAATGAGAAATGTCAACAATAAAATGAGGAAATGTGAAGAAATAGCTTAAAAAAACCCCTAAACTGTGGAGAATCTGAATTTGTGATTTAATCTGCATTGTAATTTACCATTTTTACCTCATTACGCTAGTTTAATTTTTTTTTTTTTTAAATAGGAAGCAATAGTAAGACAGACCTTGCTGTACTCAGACACAAAGCCATGTATGAGACCAGGTGAGTGGATCTTGGTTTGTATCCCAAGCTTGAGGTCTACCACGCTCACTTTTACCTACTTGCCAGTCCAGAATAGCTTTTTTTATGACTGTTTTCAGACAAAAATTTTTAATTAATAAAACCAAAGCAAAGCTGCTGCAAAAAGAGGTAACATCTATGTTAAATCTGTCATATGTACATGTGGCATTAAAATGATTTAATAAAAACATTTAAATTCTGTATTTCAAACTGCAGCTATGAAGCCATATTCTGAAGATACTAAATTGAGACACATATTTGCCTCTACATCAAAGAACTGCTGCAGAATTTTTCATTCACGCGGCAAGTTGCTTCAGCAAAATGCACTGGAAGGACTGGAATTCTGTTGACAGTTAAAGCTACTACACCACTAATTCTAGTCCTACCACTATGAATACCTCTTGGAGTCAGTCAACTCTCAAGCAAAAGAATTTGATCCCTGGAATCAGAAAGCAAAGTGCACAAGTCCAAAGCATGTTTCTTAAAATTAGTATGTGTGTATGAATCAAGTTTTCAATATTCAGGCTCATCAGCTGAACCTAATCCCATCCGCAGATTTTTGAATGCAGGATCTTGGGGTTTGTGCCTTGCTCACTCTGCCTGCTTTTTGGTCTCATCTCTGCAACTGTACATATCATTACACAATTCTTGCTGTTGGCCCTAATGTTACTGTCACAGATTAACTTGCAGATAGGCTTCCCGTTTTCTGTTGACATGCAATACCTACTGCAGCTGCTGAAGAGAATATTCACACTACGACATTTTCTTAAATTAATATTTTGTCTTCTGCAATTCAGTCACTGTCTAGAGAACACAGAAACTTCTACCACAACATGTGGCTCACAAAAACTATTGGAGAGGAAGTAAAGAT
This sequence comes from Merops nubicus, assembly GCF_000691845.1. Taxonomy (NCBI): domain Eukaryota; kingdom Metazoa; phylum Chordata; class Aves; order Coraciiformes; family Meropidae; genus Merops; species Merops nubicus. The sequence goes on along the minus strand of NW_008621285.1, from coordinate 2,087 downwards.
AGTTTATGTCCTAAATTAGACAGCTACAGGTATTTAAAGGGAACTTGACTTTACGAAGAAATATAACAGGATTTTTCTATGGCGATGATGTTCACATGACCTTAAAACAGCTTAGTATCCAGGGACCCTCAACACTTCCCCAGCCCCTTTTAAAGGTCCCCTAGCCCAAGTTAAAAGGTCCCTCCCAACCCAAGTCATTCTATGATCCTATAAGTAGATCCTCATTAGAAGATGTATCACAAGTATCTGAAGCACTCTACATAGTAGGGGTACAAGAAGCTGTGCCCAAGTCTTTCACACAGCTCAGATCGGTTCTCAGCAAGGCAGATTTTCCCTTGGCCTTAGAAGACATTTTCAAAATACTGCTAAGCCATCTTACTAACACCAGCACAAGGCAAGGGGTAGGACACCAGAGCTGCAAAACAGAGCTTTCCCTCTAAGTGACAATAGTTAACTCTGTAAGAACAATTCAGCTACACCATTGAGTAGGCTAGAGATCAACTGAGAGGGCGTATCTGCAACGTTATCAGGAAAACTCTTATATTTATGCAAACTTGAATTGTGATGGTTGTTTCACACAAATTTTTAGAATTCTTCTAGCACGTTCTAAGAAAATGAAACAGAAACCATGAGCAAGCTTTACTTCCTCAGTGGGAACACCAAAGTCAACTTCCGAGTCTCCAGAGGACAAACGGATCAGTCAGTACATGGCTCTTGCTCCTCCTAGTAGCCAGAGTAAATTCATCTAGATAAATGGATTTATCCAACTTTGGTTTTGCTCCTAAGAAACCACCTTCCCCATCAAACCGCTCCACGAACATCTTTAGAAAGGAATGAGTATTTTTCTGCATAGATAAGAATTTGTCTCTTTGTTGAATAAACAGACACAAGGCACTTTAAAGAGGGAGGTCACAACTACACATATCTTTATATGGTTTCTTTGAAGGAATAATCAAAAGATCTCATTTTAGTGGATCTGTAGCTGCAAAGACCATCTATGGCACCACTTGCGTGACTGTTTAAATCATCCCGAGACACTAAAAGTTCTAAGGAAGTTAAAAAGCCCTCAGGTTTCCAGTATTTATAAATCCATACAATGCAGAGAAATAAAAGTGCACTCAATGGTGCCAGCCTTGTATGGACAAATTAACAAGAAAGAAACACCCTGAAACAAAAAAAGAAGATTGCTATGCAACATCGTACACTTCCTTTCCTTTGTTCAAGGCTGCATGAAGATAAAAGGAAAACCTGAAAAATTTAGAAACTTGGCAAAATAATCACCCGCAGCTGCTTCACAGTGTGGCAACCAGAGCAGAGCAGGAAACAAATACAGGAATGGCTGCAGGAAAAGAAGCTGGGTTATATGACACAAAGATCCCAACAATATTCATGTTGTTTGCCACCTGCCTGACTAAAAATGAAATGAAGTAATACACCATTATCAACACTTCTGATATGACAGTTACAAACCCCCTCTTATGACATCATAGTTCGTGAACGGGAGCATTCTGATTTCACAAATTCAATCACCAATTCTTAGGACACATTTAAATGCAATATAGTGAAGAGGAAAAAGGCTTAGTATATTTGTCAACTTGGAAAAAGCTAGCTAAACATTCATACGTGTTCACAAAAGGAAAAATTATTCCATTATAATATTTTGAAAGCACTATCAAATCCTTGGATGTGCACTATTTATTATCACAAAGTGAAAGTAAACCTCCGTGGTGACAAGATTATTTCTTCCCCCTCTTCACCCCCCCAAAAAACCCAAACCGAGCCAATCCCATAACACAAATGCTAATTTTGGCTATTATTAACGTGATGTCTTTCATTAAGAAAAGGCCCCAGTACTGGGAATATACTATAACAGACAAATTCCACATAATTACAGAGAAAAAAAAAATCTAATTCTAAATACCATATAACGAAGTCACAGATATGTGTTACAGCTCTACTTCATAAAATAGGACAATGTTATTTCTCCTTGAACTAGTACGAAGAAAAACTTTGCTGTAAAATACAACTGATTACAACTGGCAGTACAAATTACTGTTAAACAACTGTACAAAGAAGAAAAAAAAAAA
>NW_008621284.1:0-11893 GCF_000691845.1 Merops nubicus | reverse complement strand
TATATATATATATGTGTATACATGTACATCTCTCTATATTCACACACAGGTGTATACATCTACACATATGTACATATATATGCATATAGATGTACATGTAAGCACATATAGATGTACACATGTATATGTATATACAGGCATCTGTATATACATGTACACAGACATACATAAATAACATGTGTAACAGAGTCAGTGGATAAAAGAAATGGGAGATACACAAAGGTATGAGAGAGCTACTGAGCCACAGAGTCCTGCACCAATTCTAAGCAGATGAATTAGCAAAGCTCAGAACCTCACTGAAGCATTTTTAGATAGTAAAGAAACCATGGCACTCTGGAGGCAGTCAATTCTGTATCACTCTTGGATTGAAACAGCTTTCATGAGAATCCTGCTTTAGTAATCCAAGTCTTTGAGATTTAAACTTGACTCTTAAGATCTGCTATTTCTTTCTGTTCTCTAAAGCTGGATGAAAAATGATATAGATGATAAATTTCAATGTGTGAGGTCTTCCTATGGGTTTTCTGCAACATCACCATGATGTCCAACTATTAACTGAACATTCTCTAACAGTCATAGGGTGTTAAAAGAATATCAACCCACCTCCTTTCTTGAACTGCTCATTTCCTTTCTCCTTCAGCATCATGCTCTCCTTTCTTCTTTTCTATAAAAGAATAGACAATGTCTCAAAGTATTTAATTGAAATGAACAAGTAGGTCAGCTGCAGTTCCAAATAAAGCATGAATGGAAATCAGAATAAAATATAACCTGAAGAATTTTAACTAGTACTGAGATCGCTTGCTTGTAGTCAGTGTGACATGATATACTTGGCATCTCCATGAAGTACTGGATTACAACAAAAAGTCAATTAAAAAGCTCCAGTTCATGGACAACAGTATGCAGAAAGAACATGCATAGTGTATTACGTGCTTTAAACTAACATCTTAGCTTCTTCCTGGCTGTTTGTTTCTCCTTTCCAACCCAATTTAATTCAATCAATGCAGGTCAGCTACACAGAACATATTTTAGATATAAAGTCTCAAAAGTTTTGCTTGAAATAGTTCCACCTCAGAAATTCATAGTTACTTTCAGAGATGTATAGAGCACGCAGAGCCGCCTGCATTAGAAACAGCACCATGGATAATACTGCCCTGGAAGATTTCTTATGCAGAGAGTGACTAAACCATCAGACCCGGAGACAGGAAGATTGTTCTGTTATACAGTGAAAATTGCACATGCTGAGCAGAGTTGTGTTTTCAACCATGAATATCTTAATAGTACTCTTGGCACAAGTGAAGTTGACATGAATGCTCTTAGCCTTTGACACAAAAAACACAGGATGTCACCAAGCCATCTCTTCAACCTGTTTACAATGGAAGTCTTTCACATGCAGACATACCTCACTTAAGTGAAAACAAAGCCATCTAAGTAAGACTAACATCAAGAAGCAACGATCACGTTCATGAATCATTTCTCTGGTAGAAAAATGATCACTTGACCAGTGATTTTGCCACTCCACCCGTGCATACACAAATGACTTAAATCAAGGTGTCTATAAATTACAGATCAGCAAGCAATTAAAAAGCCAACACTAGGAAAAGGAGCAGCTTCCCTTCTTGCAGACTGTGTAAATCAAGGATTAATGCAATTATCAATATCACACAGAACATCCCCTTGGAAACTGCTAAATATAGTCCTCTGTGGAGCACTGCACCATCTCACAGCTATGCCAAGTGGCTGACAAACAATACAAAATCAGAGGTTCTCTCCTCTTGCTTTTATTGGTTTTGGAAAGTAATTCACTTGACCATTGTCACCATCTTAATAATAACAGATCACAATGCTCTGAAAGCTAGGCTCAGGGGAATGGCATTCAGTTGTGACACACAAAATTACACAGTACAGTATCAGTGACCCTTTCAACACATGCCTAGATCACTATTTTTTTTTCCTATCGCCTATTAAATATGCTTTCTAATACTCGTTGCTCCTCACATTTCAAAAAAACCCCAAAACAACAAAATGGCAAAACAAAACCAACAGAACACACATCAGACAAAATATACACCACCCTTTAGAAACTGGCTTTCTTCCAGGGTGGATGGACAAACCCACAGTGTAAAGTCCTTCCACAGTGTCACTCGCACAATGTACACAAGCCCGTTGGTGCTTTCTAAATATGTACACACCAGCAAGTTTAAGCACTTAAAACATAATCTGCATTGAAAGCACAAAGTCTTTGTATCTATGCAGGATTCTGCTGTTCAGCACGGGGAGTACGTAACTGCATCTGTAAGCTGTACCCAAACTGCTGAAGGGCCACACAGAACAGTTCCAGCAAGGTCACTGCCACCCACACAGTTAGCCCTCCATATAAAGAAATTTAAAATATCTGGAATGCATAGAGAGTGAAAGTTAACATAACAGAAGCAATTTTCCTACCAGTGAAAAAAGCAGGCAGATTTTAGCACAGAACAGGTTTGGAGATGATGTCCCTACTGGAAAACACATGAAAGATCTACATAGAAACCCTCATTTAAGAAAATAAAGCTTGAAACATGGGTTGTACTGACTTCATTGCTCATGACCTATTTAGAACTGGCCTCTAAGTGCCATTAACTGATTCACTGTTGCGTAAGGTAGAGTTACGACTCTAAAATAACAAAAGAATTTTTTCATATAAAATAAGATCTACAGCAAGGTCACAGTACTCCTGATGCAGAAACCCTAAAATCAAGGAATATGAGATAGAAAGCTTTACCCGCATTATCATTATTTTGTTTGGTTTTATTACAGTTATTACAAAATACTATATGTTTACCCCAGTTAAGTATTAGTTATTAATATAAAACGTGATTTGCAGCAAGAGGGCTTCAGGAGAACATTGAATATTCAGAAAAACATTCAGTATTTTTAAAATATTCAGGAGAATATATTAAAAAAAAAAAGTAAAAGGAACAACAACAACAAAAAAATTCTTCAGCTATGAGATTCTTTCTCAGGCAGCCAAGAGGATTCAAGAGGATTGTGACCTAGAGTCTCAACAGCACAGAAGAAAGACCAAGGTGACTGTATGGCCATGCTGGCTGGGGAAGCGAGGGCAGATGAAAGTTCTGAGCAACTGACGAGTTTAAGGACAGTCACACATAGAAGCAGATGATTCACACAACTCTGCTCTTCCAAAAGCCTGTTCCTTGGTATGTCCTCTGGCCTGCAAATCAAACTGCACAAACTTGAAGGAGAGAGGACTACTAGTCACATAAGCATTACAGACATACAAATGTCAGTGACAGCCTTGTGGTTACTTCTGATTATTTGCCCAGCAAATGTGTTGTCTAAGCATTCTCAGAAGCCAGCACAATTGTTAAGAACACTGTATATGCTTTTGCAGCTTACTCAGCTCCCTGGAAAGCAGCATTGCAAGTAATGCAGTCCTGGTTCAAAACCCATGCTTCTGTTCCAGCTTGACCAACATTCTCAATACACTTTTGTATTACAGGTATCAGGCTGTCCCTTAAGTTCCAAACTGTACCCTTCTGAAAAATACTGTGAAAACTTCTAGGGAACTTCATGTCTCATTCTGGATTTGCACTAGAAGTATGATCCGTATGTCATACATAGCAGTAGACTATCCCTAAAAGCAAATCCCTCTGGCTTTTCCACAAAATGTAGCAGCATGTCACATCCTAAATGCATTGCCCTGTACAGCACACTATGTATTTGTGAAATAAATACATGATTTATTCCTCCATATATGCATGTCTTTAGCAGAAAAGCATTGGAGAGTCAACTATCTGGGACAAATTTACATTTAACTTGAAAGGACTGCTCCAATGGATGCTGCTGGAATCTGTCTTCTGTTCAAATTCAGGGTGAAAAAAAAACCAAAACTAAACCAAGCCAAAACTAAACCGTTGTGAGAAGACATAACCTCTTCACTCGGTATGCTGAATTTCCAGCTTCAGTGGACTACAGCAAATTGACTGGTCTTCAGTTTACTGTGATCATGTCAGCCTGGAGTGAAAAAAATTGCAAGTGACTTGTCCCTGGGACAAATTTTGCACAATGTCATTTCAGCGTCCCTACACACTCATTTTTCAGAAAAAGATATACGTAGCTGCAGGGCAGGGTACCCTTTCCTCAGCGAGGGAAGTAGGTCAGACTGGACTCCTCGAAAGCTCTGCCTCAGGAAAAAGATGTCTTGACCCACTGCATTCCCTGAGGCTGCTCACATATGACGCTGGGGTCAGGCACAACTTCCCAACTTACACCTTGTTAGAATTCTCTGCTATTCAAAGTCAGCAAAATCTTAAGGTTGAGTTTAGTGGGGTTTTTTTGTTTGTTTGTTTGTTTGTTTGTTTGTTTTCAAATTTTATTAACACAAAGATGATGAATTCCATGCGGCAGGCATTAGTTTTTGGTGTACAAAGTAAAAAAACTAGTTTTTTAAGGTCCCAAAGAAATAAATACATTGAGCTAGTAATACAACTCTTAACAGATCCTATTAGACATGCTTATAGATTTGGATACTGAATTGTCCATATTCTGAAGAAATTAGGACTGTAACATAAACCTGCCTGGCAAGCAAGAAGTACTGAGGATTAAGACCTGATCTGAAGTAATAAGAAAAGACAGCTTGGCCTTCTGACAATAAAGTACAACAATTCAAAAGAAAAGCCATCAAATAAAGACCCTGGACCTCAAGTACTCTGCCAAAAAAACTCAGGGTTAAAAATAAAAGCTGTAAAGCATTATTCTACTACTAGAGAAGAAAGCAATCTAAGCATTTCCACTGTTTGTTTTGGAAGTAACCAATATAATAAAAGTGCTGGAAGTGAAATCCTTAAGTATAGCTGATGAGAGCTGAAGGACAAACACTTTCAGTCTGTAATGCTTCCAACTATGCTTCCTCTGGCTTTTCCTGTGCATTTTATTTGACCAATTGATTTAGCTTTGCTAGAGAACTGTTCTTGGCTCCAGTTTTGTCAAGAGCAGCAAATGTATACTTTCTCCTCTGTAAGGCTATTTATATGATATGACAATGCACATCTGCATCTTGTATACCTTTCTGTAAGGTCACCAAGCAGCAGTCAATTTAAAATTACTGGAGTTCAAAGGGTGCACAGAAGCAGGGAATTTAAACCGATAAGGAATATATTTTTCAGCTTCACATATCAAATCTGTTTCTAAGTCATCCATTAGCAGTCATCTGCTTCCCCCTGCAGTTTCGTGAAGCTATTGCTGGATCATGCATTCAAGGACTTCAATTTCAATTTAAGATTGTAGTCACTCAAAAAGTCCTTTTGCAAATCTTGCCACTTGAAAACTGTGCCAAACCTGCCTTCTCTACTCAAGAGGCAGAGTAACAAGCATTGCTAGACTCCAGCTGATCTCTGCTCATTTTAACCCTGTGGTAAAGTTGCATTACTCTTTCTGCTGCCAAATCACTACCTTTTCCTGAAATTGTAAGCAGCACTTCCAGAGACAATTCACATCCATCCTTGAAAGTCAGTTGAGGTTACCGTGTCAGACTGCCTGTGACTATTCCCGAGAGACAACACACACGTATTTCAGAGGCAACAGCCTCAAGCAGCAAAGTAGAACTGACCATTTAATCCAGCATCACCACAAATCAAAAAGGGCTCAGTTTGGCAGTGTCAGCATCATATAAAGAAATGCATAGAGAATTAAAATCAGGTAACAACACTGAAAGATGAAGGCATACTTTTTTTCTCTTAAATTGTCATCCAGCAAAAGACTTACATTTGTTTAAAAAGTTTACTCAAAGAACTATAAATCACAGGGAGATTATAACTCCAGATTTTATCCAGGTTCTTCTTACCAGCACTTGGAATTAATTGCTCTGACAGATACAAGTATACTTCTTAAATGTACTTCTCCAAGCTTTGATTAACTCAGAAAATGCAACAGCATGTTTTGTTCTATTTTGCAAGCCATAAGACAGGGCAGTTTTAGTCTAGCCACCCATCTTTTCCTCCAGTTTGACAAAATCAACAGCATATTTAGTATTGGTGCTGTATATAGGATTCAGGTTACTCAACTGGGTCATTTGAATAAGGGGATCACCTGTTATTCTGTTTGACAAGATTGCATTGTGACACCTTCAAACCCCAACTGTCTCACAAGTTTTATTGCTATACAAAATAATTTTGAATGCTGATGAGAATTGTTAACAAAAGATATATTCCTTATTTGTATGTCAGTAATTTATGTAGCAAATTTTACTGCCATGCAGTCAGTTGGATTGCTTCATGTATTAATAATCTGGGTTTTTTTTGGTCCAAACAGATAATTCCTCTTAGAAAGAGTTCTGAGACCGTCTTCAAGCGATCAACTCCTGAGGACTGCTCCAAAATATGACATGATTCTCTGTACCCCATCTTCCATTTTGCACTTTTAGCTTTTATTTTCCCAACACTATAGAAAAAACAGCAACTTTGACAGAGACAAGGTCACTATACTCTATTGGACAGATGGAAATAGGAAAACACCAGATGTTGAAATTAATTATTACACACAAGAAGCCACCTCAGAAGAAATCCCAGATCAGTTCTTCAACCTCTGGAAAAGTAAATTCTACACAGATGCTGTAATTTATGAAAGAACGATGGGATCAACCTGAAGCATGGGGAAGAAAGAGTGAGGAGGTAAGCAGTTTAAAAAATTTCTGGATTAAGACAATGTTCTCTAACAGATCCTAGAGGTTCTGGACAAAACAGAAAAAAAAAAAAAATTTGAAAATGAAGTTTTATTGTTTAGCCCAGAACTGAAAAAAAAAATCTCAGGTATAACTCAAAAATATTTCTCAGTGATGAGTTTCACTTAACTCTTTGCTCACAAGATACTGATCAAGGAACTCCGCTACTAGAGCCGTGTTCCTTGTCTTGCTGACACATTTCCTAGTGTTAAAATAACAGCTGAGCATGATGATTACAGCCAGCTGTAGCTCCAATGCACACACAAAGCCCAAAGAAGGGAATTGCTTTTGAGGAATATTAGGTATTTACTCCAGGATCTTATAGCAGCTAGAAAGGAGTCTTCTATATCCAAAATAATAGTTTACTAAGCCAGGTGCTTAAGCTTTGCCAGACAAGACCCAAAGAACAAGACAACATCTGTCACGATGGAATAGCATGAGGGATTCAGAATCTTGCTGTTAGATAAACTCATAATTAATGGGTGTCTCTCCAGAAGAGGACTGGGTCAGACTGAAACAATTACCATGTAACAGCTGTTGGATGTCTTCTGATTAATTCTGCAGACCAGACCAACGTCAAAGCCATCACTGTCAGTGACAACTAACCAGAAAAATCTGTCTGTAATGTATCAAAAGCAATTTACTGCTCAGTGCCTCTGCTGAGGCAGTAATCAGCATGCTTTTAAAATAACAACCAAAAAAAAAAAATCTTATAAAAGTGAATTTTGTTTCAGGCTGCTTAATTCTTAAAACAGCTTAGAGTTGCAAGTCTAGGCAAGTAACCAAGCTCTATGCTACATCTGTTTATAAGAATAGTTCTTGCAGGTTTATGTCTTAATATCCCTTCAAGTTCTCATTTTGTCTTATTGTGCAGAGAAGACTTGTAATGGTACTGGTACTGTTTCCCTGGAAGTAATTCCTGTGACTTCAATAGAAACCTCACTGTATGGGGCTCTCAAAATATAAATCAGAGAGAACAGCCAACTACTTGCTCCTTCACTTTAATCTCTGCAACAGCTTCTGCATGGGTGAGAACTTCTACTGGGAGCTGCTACCATGAGAGCTTGCACATCAAATATGCATACACATACAGAGCAAGGACTAGAATCTGTCTTTGCATCTGCAGAATAAATCAGACTTTTTTACAGCCTAGTTATTGGAGGACATCGCTCAAAGGGACTCATTTATTAAAAAAACAACTGTTAAGGTGTAGCTCCATAAATTTGATTTAAGGAGGGCTAACATCCAGCTCTCCTTACTGCTCAAGCACAAGGATTACGGCAACTACAGTTCATAGGAGGTTTTTCTTATTTAGGCAAGTAGTCTGACTGAATTAAAAACATCTACCTCTGTACACCATTGACAAGGCTGCCATCTGATGTCTGCTTTTACCAGCACTGTCCTTGATCTAAAAATACAGCATTATTTTTCATCTGAATCATCCCCTGAAACTGGTTCACTGCACATTCACACAGAGGCAGCAGGGGGCTGAGAATAACGGATCAAGGACTGCCCAAGTAGCAAACACAGCACTGCCGCTGAGTGTCTGGTCACAACAGAAAGTCACATAAACAAGTTCTGAATATTTCTGCTTAGTTTTCTACAGCTGCAAAAAAAAAGCGAACCCTAAAACCACAACCACCAACAAAACCATGTTGCCCTTCTTAAAAATAATTTTTCAAGTAACTGGAAGGAGGTTTAAAATGTTTGAAGAACTCCAAATAAATGGATATACAGCAGCTGCTTTCAGGCCATACATACAGGCAGTATTTTTTCTTAAGAGCTGATCATTTAATGGATTCTTTTCATAACCAAAACATACAGAACATTTCAATTTTAAAAATGAAAATAAAATTTGTAGCCATCAATTCCAACTACTCTGAGGAAAGCTGGACTGGCAATTCAGGAATGACCCACCCCCATGGTTTTACTGCACAGAGAATGTAAGGTGATGCAGGGTAAGATCATGCAAATGGCTGACTTCAGGAGTTATAACAACTGCTGTAAGCTTCCAATTCCCCTCCAGATTCTGTATTTCTCACATTCTGCTTATGGGGGGGGACAACAACATTTTGTTAGAGAAATAAATAGCTATATTTAAAAGACTACTTATATAATCCACTCCGAAACCTCTCTATGGAACATAAAGTTTACAATGTAAACATTACCAGTCTAACAAGTATGGTGATACCAAGAGAGGGAATTCCTTCATTTCACTTGGCACAATAAACCACGCTGAAGGGCACAATTGCTCAAAATCACTGGACATAAACCTACAGAAAGATGAGAACTGCAGCACTCTAAATATTTCCTCTAAAGAAATACTCCCAGCTTCAGTTATTTTGTACTCCTACAGCACCTTTCGATGGAGTTCCACAAAGCTGAATGCAAGTATTCAACATTCATGATTCTTTTGCTCACTGTAGAGAAAGGAAAAACTGATGTACAAAATTAAATGATTACCTAACAATACAACAGAAATGAGAGCAGCACGAAAAGCAAGACACTGAATTGCCAGGCCTACTGCTGTTTCTAGAAGTTAATGCTATGACACAATTTCCCCCCAGTTTTTAGCATTTTGTCTATGAAACTCTTAAGATGCCTTCAAATTATAGGCTGCTGCAGAACCCTCTTTGTGACTCATGGTGACAATGCTCTTTGTTGTACATGCAACAAATACATATAGAAAAAAGGGACTGTGTAGTCTAACCTGGAAAAGATGCAAGGGCAATGGAATGTTTTTTTCTGTGTAGCAAATAGGTCCAGAAGTAACTATTGCCCTCTGTGCAGCACCTCAGAGAATGTATTTGGGAAATGTTCAGTTTTGGTGTCAGCCCCCATGCAAAAAAAAAAAAAAAAAAAAAAAAAAGACATCAACTTCTCAGAGGGAGGCCAGTGCAGGGCCCCCAAGGCAGTCAGGACAGTGGAGACCATGACCTAAGCAGACAACTTAGGAGAACTGAGTTTGTTCAGCCTTAGGAAAAGGTGGCTCAGGGGACACTTCACTGCTAGAGTAAACAGAGATGCACTGGTCCCCCAGGCATGCGGAAAATTAAGGGCCACTGGTTGCAAGTTGCAACATAGTGAATTTTAATTAAATACAAAGCAAAAAGTAACCTCATGGTGGAAAGTCAGACACTAGAACAGGGTTCCAGAGAGGCTGTACAGTCTCCACGCTCTGAGGTGTCTGTGTGGCTCCAGGCAGGCTAGTCTATTTGATCTAACTTAGAGCAGAAGGTTGGACTAGATCTCTAGAGGTCCTTTTGGGGCAAAGGATGCATCAGAGATTTCTCTTTTCTGATCCTCAAGAGATCATTCTTAAGATTTCCAACTCCATTGTTCATTATTAGACCTCAAAATACTACAGCTGGCAAGCATTATTATGCCCTTTTTACAAACATCAAAATTGAGAGACAGAGAGATAGGAAGTGATTTCCACATGGTCAAGCAGCAGAAAAGTGTTACATTTAGCTTTATTTCTACTTCAAGGAGATTATATTCTATATTCCTCTCCATACTAGTCCCATATTGCTTTTCCATCTCAAGGAACGTCTGCATTAACATAACAATCAGTACCACAGATGAAAATCTACCTTTTTGCCTTCTCTGATGTATTTTTGTAAGAAATCCCATCATACTAGCAAGGGAACTACTTGAGTCACAACTTGATTAAACTTCTGTACACTGGTTTGGAACAAAAATTTGAGAGGTTCGGTTGCCTCAGACGTGTTATCTCTGCATGTTTCTGCCCCTCCTTCTCTGTTTACAGTAGCTGGCAGGAAGCCCACAGCATATTCAAGTTACTGCCAAGTCCCTCCCAGCAGAAATTCACCACATTACTCACGTGAACAGTCTAATCCTCAAAGTGACTTAACAAGTTTTCTCAATGTCAGAAAAAAAAAAAGTTCTTTTTCATCTAACTACTCAATGACCATATCTTAGAACCCTGAAAAATAACTGCTGTCAAATGAAACCACTCACCGAGGGTCAAAAAACCTCATCCACATACTTACAAGGGAGTAAACTCTGCTACCAGAGCCTGTTGGGCTTCTCCTAAGACCTATTGCTTCCCACATTATCCTGTTTGTTACCCAAACATTTTGGCTGATGTAACTGTACTGAAAGTAAACAAACCCACACATTTAATGTGTTGTGTTTGATTAAATCTTAAGTAATCTATAGATATATTTTAAAATCTAATCCCAGTTAGTTCTATTACATGAACTAGCCTTTCAGATATGAAAGCTATCCTGAAACCTGCCCTGAGTTCTGGAAAAAGCACCTTGCAGCTGATCAGGTGGAAACAATAAATGCACACAAACAGGGAGATTTTTGTTTCTTATAATCTCTCAGTCACAGCAACCTTGCATACTGGTCAAAGTAGACAAAAAATCTGCAACGGAATGTGGTGATTAAGAACAGCAAGGAAAGCTAACAAAAATATTTATTACATAAAAGAAACTAAGAACAGTAAAACTAGACATGTAATAATTCTAAAGGTCCATTTCCATGCCAGTCACAGACCATTCAGAAATGTGACACTGAAAATGTATCTTTTTATATTCAGCATTGGTACTTTGGATTACCTGTTTTTCTTCCTCTGGCATATTTTTTTCCAGTTCTAGTAAGTATTCTTCATCTAGTTCTGTCTGCTTCCTTGAGCTATTCTCATCATTCTGTAAATTCCCTTCATCATCCAGCACAGGTTCTTTTGGCTCAAAGGAGTCACGACAGTCATGGAAATACTCATCTGCTGTTGTGGGATCTTTGGATGAAGATGGTGTATATCCACTTTCAAAGTTTTGGGGATTCTGTGCATCTTTGGGGCCAGTCTCTGAAGACTTCTGATCAGAAAGCTTTAAGTCATCTAGCAGTTTTTCAGGTGGACTTGGATCTTTAAACTCTTCCATACTGGACTCCTTGGAGGGCTTAGGTTTTTAAAAATGAGAAACAAAATAACCCTCAATAAGCATCGCAGAAATGCCTCATCACCAAAAGAATCGCTGAAGTACTTAAAAGTACTCTTGACATCCCCTGAAAGACACTATTGCCCCTCAGGGAAGGGAACAACTTAATACATGCTTCTTCTACGCACTACACAGCGACACGGGCCCAGCGCACTGTGCCCGGAGGCAAGTCCACCCACAGGCTCAGACTCCCAGGACCGGCACAGCGCTG
>NW_008621283.1:0-85063 GCF_000691845.1 Merops nubicus | reverse complement strand
CACACACACATATATATGTATATACACACACATATAAATACACATATAAAAAAAAAGAGCCCAGATACTAAATTAAGTGAATTAAAACCATATTTTTCGTTTCCAGCGCACAAACCTGAGCTGACACAACAAGGAAGGGTTTACAATAACTGGTCTAATGGTAAATTTACTGAAAGCTTTATACAATCAAACTAGTGGAATTACTGAGCTAGAAAAATAAATCCCTTTCATTTCAAGCACTTGGAACTCACGCCAAAATGGGGCACACAATACGTCATTCCTAAGAGTTTTGATTTAACCCCAAAGTGAGAGAAAATAGACCCTCAGGTGGAGTGGTCCTGCTGGCTGCTACAACATTTTGATGAGCTAAATGTGTGATTTTATTCTCTTCAGCAGTATCTTACACCCAGAGCAGAATTTCAGCCACAGCCCTTTGTGAAGCCCTTTTAAATGCAAACTGAGCAGAGCTCACACATCCCGACTGCTTTTCCAAAAAATGATGTCCCATGGCAATGAAGTGATACTACTGCTAGCAAGGGATGAACTGCCTGAACAAATAAACAAGCAAACACTGCTCCAAGAGCATGGCCAGCAGAGTCCTCCCTTGCAAACGACCCACTTTATAAACATTTCTGATCTCCAGAAGTGCCCTTAGAGCTGCACATAAACACGCACGTTTTGCCTGCATTGAAACTCAAAATACTCCCCTGCAGTGGACAGCAAAATAAAAGACAATAAGGCCCCAGGACACTTTGTGCTTTAGAAGGCTGGTGCAGAGCCCATGTTGGTAAAAAAAATATAGTTAAGTTTGGAAGTTTGGGATGTTGATGAATTTGCTAGTGACTGTTTAAGGAATTAGCTAAGACGACTGCAGCTAATTCTGCCATACATGAACTGGCCCTCGTGCCACGCACCACGGAGCTGGGTGTAGCTGGTGCAGGGACAGCTGTCTACACAAGCCATGCCTGGACATTCACTGGGGTTTTCTATGTGTTTTCTTGTTGCACGACCTGCAGAGCTGGGCAAAGCTACTTGCCCAAAATAGGTTGAAAATATTGGTTATTTGTAACATCTCTAACACAGGAGTTCCCTGCCCCAGTAAGCACATAGGTAACAACTTTTTGCAGAGGAATTTTATATCTCCAGTGCAGTCTTTCACATCAGCCTGGGACTTTAACTTCCAACAGCAACATTTTTTGTGCCATTTGATTTGATAAATCAGGGTGGAATAGCACCAGAGAGGCACCAGCAGCCACCACAGAAAAGACATTGTTCATTTGGTGCAGTTTTAACATTTTACATACTTATCCCCATCCTACTTCTTCCTACGCTCCCACTTTGAAAAAGCATGTTGAGAAGAAGAAATGTAGAAAAGGTGATTAAAGAAAAGCAAGTGGGAAGTTTTGTTTGTAGCTGCTCCTTTAGATGTGGGCTGCATGGAAAGCAGGGGAGACTCAGACTATAAGTACAGCAAAGCCCAGCCTTCAGGTTGTACTTGGCCTGCACAACATCAACACAGATGAATGAAAGAGTTCAATACTCTGCTCTTCTCTGCCCGTTTAGAAACCATTTCCTTTAGGGGTCAGGTCTAGAAGCTTGAAAGCTGCTGTAGACAGGACACCTGAATATCTTAAACCACAGACATTTATCAAGTTGCTTTGTTTTAGTAGAAGACTACTGTCCATGACAAAAGTCCTACTGGGAACTGTGGCCACTGCAATCCACTCACAACCCTCCAGGAAGGAAAAGCGGGGTTTCAGGGGCTGCAAAAGCCTCCACAAGGACTCCCAAGAGTAATAAAATTCAGAAGAATTTTATTATACTCTTGGAAGAGGTTGCTAAAAACTATTCCTTAAGATGAGCTGTAAAACCCAAGGGTAGAGCAAAGGAGGGTCCAGCAAACTTGGTTCTGGGGTGGTACCCAGAGCACTGCTGCTCACTTCCTGAGGCCTTCTGGTTCCTTCTGTCTCGCCACTGGGTTTTACACTTCCTGCACCTCAGTACAGATATTCCTGGGGTTTATTTCTTTCTTACACTGTCTGTGGTTTCCCAGGTGGTAACAGGGTGTGAGGCACCACTAGCAGAAAAATTTTGTTTCAGTTGTTCAAAATTTGTTTTTCTAACAACCTGAATCTCTGTCTTCATGATATTGCTGATAGGGCATAAGGACATAGGTGTACTGTGAGGCTCAGATTATCAACAGGTATTGGTATGTTTAAAACCTGCAGAAAGGTCACCCCCATGATGGACTTTCTCTGTGTTGTTATGCAAGCTTATTATCACTGTATTTGATATTATTATTTATTGTTCTTGTCTGTTTGGCCACTATTTATTTTGTTTCTTCAGTGTATAATGCTGCTGGACGCCATGTGCACTGGTCTTTATTTCCCTCTGCACTAGGATGCTTTGCCATCAGCTCCTGTAACACCAGCTTTCCCAGCAGCCAACTCTGCAATTCAGTCATGAAGTGCAAGGGGGAAGGAGGTGACCTGCCTGCAGGTTCTATAGAGCTGGCTCCATATGAATGCCTGTTGACTTTCGTAAATTCTCCTAACTGAGCTGCTTCAGAGACAGATTTTACAAGCAACTTTGCAAACTCTGAAACTATGTCAAGTCGATCAGATTGTATTTACAAAGAAAATGCTGCATGCTACCTAACGGTGCTACAGCCCACAGCCTTCTGTGACCAGCAAGTAGAAAATGCTCAGTGGCCATGAGTGGAAAAATACACTGAAGTCACAACTGAAGTCACGGACCAGCGCTGCCAGGCAAGATGTTGTGTAAGAGTCCCATTGTCAGGGCTTCACAAATTAAATGTGCTTTAAAACAGGGTTGCACAGATGTTTTGTCTAGGGACTTCCACCCACCATTATACATAGTATGAAAAATTAAATTAGTTGTAACGTTACTATCTTATCCAAGAGTTTATCAACCAACAGGACATGATAATGCCCTAAGGTACTTTCAGCCTGGCTTTACAACTCATAGTTATGATCTCAAGAGTTGACCAAGAAGTTGGGAGTGTTAAGTTAAAAGCAGACTGTACCAGATGAGATGAGATTCAGCTGATCAATCTTCAAACAGATCTAGTACAGCCTTAGAATGTCAGTGTTTATATGGAGCTACAGGGTTTAGTTACTGTTAGAGACTCTGTTACTAGTGTTTGCAATTACAATGCATTTGCTATTTTTGCTTTAAAACTTCTATGTTACTCTGTCCACTGTGCTTTGCTATTTTAAATATGGCAGCAAAATAACTGCTGGTTATCTTCTTCTACTTACGTTACTAGGTCAGTTAAACCCGTTGAAATAAGAAAGGTACCACAGTCGGGCAAAGAAGAGGCTTCAGAACTGCTGGTGCCAAACAAATCAGCTTTAAAGGACTGATTAAACAACAAAGCCTTGGCCATGCATAGCAAGATATTAGGAATAAATGAGGCCAGGCAGCTGTGACTATAAATCCTCATTTGTGTCTATAATGTTGTCGAGCAAGAAAGTAAAACAGATTCAAGCTCCTTTACAGAAGCTGCACCTTTAGTATTCTTAATACTACATTACTTACTACTGCTGGTTTAAATCCTGACATACTCTGCACAATCACTTTGATAAAACAGGCCATTCAACTGCATGGTAAAAGCTGCTGGGAAAAGCTACTTACAGTAAACAAAAATAAATTTTCCAGAGCAAATACTGATGTTACTCGTGAAGCTGAGGCTCAAGGGGGTACTCACCAGCTTCACGCAGATGATGAACGGTGGGGTCGCGTCTCTGAAGTGACATATAGGAACTTTTGGTTTTGGTCTCTCCTGTAGGAAAAAACAGTCACCTTCAGTAGAGAGGCACACAGCGTTACCTGTTAGCTTAGTTTTAGGGGCTACGAAAGACTAGAAGGGGGAAAAATCCCAACATTTTGATACATCATGCTAAATAGTCCAGCTGGTCACGAGCTCATTATTTTGCCAGTCGTTTCACGTACCCTTTATTAACCATAATCTTTCAGTACAATTGTGTTTCTTTGGAAGAAGCTACACATTACATCAGAACTGAATGAAGAGCTTTCTGCTGTTGTAAGAACATCTCACTCCTCTCATCCACAGCTTCTTCCTCACCTCCAAGCAGTACTTTTAGCCCTTTCCCAAACAATTCCCTCTCGTAATAACAATTCCCTCTTTTTAATAGCCCAGCCATAAAAAAAAAAAAAAGTTCTTTCTTTTTTTTGGCTGGTTAAATTTCTGCCACTTCAGTGAGCTGCATCAGCTTACTGAGCCACCAGGGAAGCACTGGAGGAGGCATGACAGTGGATACTAAGGAGAATCGTTCCCTCTCTGTGGGAGCTGTTACATGGCTCAAGTGGGACTTCACAGACCCGGGCTGCAGAATGTTTTAAGGAATCCCAGCAGGCTACAGTAAAGTCTTCTTTGTGACTGATCTGAGAGGATGAGTTTGTCTTAGGAAGACAAATACACAGGATCTGTAACAATTACCTGGCACTATTACTGGTAGGGAGTCCTCAGTGTTCCAGGTCAAAATCCTGACCTTCAATTGTACAGCTGAAAGCACTCCACAGCTTCCCAGTATAGAACCTGGTGTTACAGTTGCTCCAGAGCACAAGGTGTATCTGAGGAGGTCTTCTCCTCTCCCTCTACCCCTCTTTCCAGTCCTACTCCCATCAGATCTAAGGCTCATGCAACCTCAGGGTAATTTGATTCACAAGATAATTTGCTGCAGAACTTTTTATTTTGAGGGTTCTTTTTCTGCCAGATCAGCCCCCTGAAAGAAGTCATCCTCCAGCCACAAGACTGCGAGACCCCCAGTAAACGAGACAGTGGGGGTGTGTGGCTGGGACCAGTGTGCCCAGTCAGACCACCCCTGGGGTGTGACCGGCAAGGCTGGGATGGTAAAGAGCTGAGGACCTGAGCCAATGCCCAGGGAAACCAGGACTGTCTTTTCACCAGCTGTTGTAGGGACTGCATCAGGATGAAACTTTACTCCAGGTCTTGAGGTAATTGCTGTCATGAAATTAATACTGCAACAAGACCATTGTTTTCTGTCTGGCTTGTTTATTGCCATCTAAATATCATGCTGCTTTGTCTAGGGAAGTACATGGTGCTGTCTACAATTTTAGGCTCCCACAGAACCTATCAAAGTTTTATTTGGGTACAGTATAACTATAATATTCAGAAATGGTTACAATTAAAATAAAGAAAGCTTATCCATCGTGAGCCAAATTCTACTCCCACTTAAAAGAAAAACCTGTCAGTGAAGGCTATGTTCTGTCTCATCATTAGAATCCTTTCAAGGTGTATATATATTTTTTTTTCTTTTTAAACAGACTTGAGTGAGTGTGAGGCCCGTAGTTCACAATCCAGGACTAATCCCCAGCTCTCTAGTCTTCTGTCATGGCCTCGTTACCAAAATGCGTCGCTATGCAATATTTAAAATCAGTGATGTATTCTTTCATCACACGTCCCAGAACACTTCCAGATCACAGTAAAGAATGCAAGAGTAATTGTGACTAACCTCAGATTCTTCATAAGTGTAGAAACCTTTTGTTATTTTCTTTTCATCAACATCACAAAATGCAGTTACCTGGCAAAACAGAAGCAGAGCCTTTCAGTACCATTCCTTGCTGCCAGCAGGTATCTCACCTGTAGTCTATCTATCTCTGTGTGCAATGCTACAGGCATGTGAATAAACACAGGAATGGGGCAATGCACCCTTGTCTTCCTCTGGAGCTTCAAAATGGATTTAATAAATCCCTTCTGGGTGTCTCTTAAAGAGATGGGCCAATTCTGCAGTTGTCTATGAGCACATTATGTTTTTATGAACATGAGAACAGGTGACCTAAGCAACTGGATGCATAAGAGGAAACATCTATGAAATAATCAGCTTCATCCTCAGTGATATGCTAAGTAAACTAAAATCAGAGACTGGTTGCCTCATTCTGGCATTCCCACAAATCACCTAAGATGAGCTAATACAAACCTTCCTCTTTCTGTCCACCCACACACATCATCCACCATCGGACACCTCTGTGCAGCAAGTGCTGCACTGTGGCTTTGGAAGCTCTGGTAACACCAGCCTCAATTCTATGTCCTAACACAACAAGTTTGGGAATTCTCATGCTTTTGGACTTTGTATTTTTCAGCTGAAAAGTTCAGCAGATTTGGTGTTTAAACAGATATAGTTACTGCTTCATGTTGGTTGCTCTTACTGTAGTTACAGAAGCATTATTTGTAGCCCTAGCTGCCAAATATTTCAGATGTTTTTTTATTTGCATTCCTCATAAATAAGCAGGCAGAATGAATGCCTGCAATCCAAAATACACAGTGGCCTCATTTTTGAACCATTAGGTTTCCAGTAATGTTTCAGATGACTTTTTAAAATAAACATAGCCATATTTCCTCCGACTTCCATCGGATCTATTCATATTATCTACCCAGAACTCTTACACTGAAGCAGAACAGTCAAGATAGTTGAGGTCTTGCAGAAATCAATTTTTCTGCTGAAAGCTGGAGAGCAGTTTGCCTATCTTTTTAATTGTTGCATTAAAAATTGATTAACAACACTTACTGCTGAGTAAATCTGAAAAGCCAAACAGCTGTTTATGAATTTATTAAGTTAGAGAAGGCTGCAAGAGGCTGGCTTGCTTGCTGTGCCTACAAATCTCTCCCAGGCATTTCCCTTCTGTGATTAAGAGTCTTCTTTTACCTAAAGTGACCTCACTCTGTTTGTGCAGAGGAAAACACTGACACAAAGCACTGGTGTCATAATGCTGAACTTTTGCATCCTTCATTGCACTCCCAAGGCAGTGTCACCTTTACAGCCAAAGGGCAAAACTGCAGAGGAGCAGAACTGTGTCACGTGTGTCCTCAGGCAATGGCCAGACAGAGCTGCCTTCTCTTGCAACATAGAAGGTGTTTCTACATTAAAAAAACTCTGGAGATCTTTCCACTATGCAATGGAAGAGTTTTCTATCCAAATCCTTAAATACCATACTAGCAATTTTTCCATTAAACATAAATAAAAAGAGAATACAAAAAACAAACTATGGCTAAACACCACCAGCACATAGTGTCAGTGTGGAAAATACAGCAGGGATAGTTCTTGAAGCACCCAGAGGCAGATGTTCATACCTGGAAAAGAGGTAGCTTGAAGTCAGGCACCAAAAGAAATAAAGAACATTAAGGAAACTTTCCTTTTTCACTTTGGGGCTGTAAGACTAAAGGAATCACACCACAGGCCAGCAGGTCCAGACCTTCCCTTGGATGATCCTGAGGCAGGGATCACACTAAGGACACTTCCCCCTGCTTCAGGCATTGCAATGGAAACAGAAAGCAATGAGGGAATTCGGGGCAGTGCTGGGAAGTTACTAGGCATTGCACAAGGTCCTTGTGGCTGATACAGGCTGCAACAAACAAAACTGTTTGCTGACAGTAGCTAACACAAGCAGCTCCTTCAAGCACAAAGACTCAGGACCAGGATCTTTCTCAGGCTTACTTTTTCCTCTTAAACACAAGTTAATACACTTTACATCCCTGGCCCTATTTCCATAACCACTGTCATGACTTATTGTAGTTGAAAAATCAGATGGTGCGGACTGAGCACAGTAAACAACATCCCAAGATCTTCTCTACCCATCTTATTTATATGTGTACATACATACACAGATCTATAAATACATATATAGATGAAGGGAAACAAGTAGAAGTCACTGTGGAAAGAAAGGTTACTTAGCTGTATGCTTCTAGTTTTGTGTTAAATACTTTTACAATTCTCCAATATTCTGCAAACCTCAGTTCCGCCACTAATGTTTTATTGTCCTAGAAGAAGCTCTGATCATTATCAACAAAATTTAGCAGGATATGTCTTCATTGCCAACCCAACAGAGTTCTGGGAATACAGTCCAGAACATCGACTTATCTCCCAGAAACTGAAGCTCTATTTTTTTTCATCTGCTTATACCCCCATAGACTTTAAAACAAAACCAAATACTTTTGACATAAGGTAAAGTGAAATTCTACCTACATTTTAATGTCAGTAACTGAGAATTCAGCTGTAAGATCTGTGCCGGTATCACACTGGTCACCTTCAGCATGTTTTAATGCAGTTAACAGAAACCTCTGACTGGCGCATGGATTTCTTTTCAACATGAACAGTGTTAGAGAACCAAAGATAATTCTTGTATCAGCAGATTAATAGTAGTCATACTACTTCCTCTCCTCCTGTGCCCTAACTGCCACTACAGTGTGTGGAAGTTTCTGCAGACTGCCTTTGCCACAGTAACTGCCCAGCCCCCAGATGATCTAACACATGAAACTCCTGCTAACAGCAGCTCTGTGGAAAAAAAACCCACTTGACAGGTAAGTCTGTAACAAATTTCCCTTGGAGGATGGAAAGGACTCTAACCTTTTCTTGAGTTGCTTCAGCGAGTTTAAATGTGATATTTACAGTATTATAAACCAGGTCAGACTTGAATGGGCAATTTTTCTGCCAGACTCTACAGCACGTGGGTGGCCAAAATGCAAGTCAACTATTTTTCTGACACACACTATTTATTTTCCAATTAAAGAAAATCTGTGTCTGGAGCCTAAATACAGGACTTACTTACACACAGTTGTTTATCCTGTATGGAGAGCTCAAGGCATCAGGCTTACATGAGCTATTTACTTTATACTATTAGGATAAGCCCAGAGTTACCTATTTATTTTCCTACATTAATGGGCTTCTTTTTCCTATCTTATGAAGACCATCTATCCATACATGAACTACTGTCTCCCAGGGAGGAGCCTATGAATTACAAAGCTATAAAGAAGTCTCAGGTTGTTTTTCTTTTCCTCCTCTTTCTAGCAAAATCACTCTTTTACAATCCCTCTGAAAATATGACACCACCAAAGCTTACAGAGTCCTCAGATGGCACTTCAGTTTTAAGCCAATACATAAATGATTACGTATTTTCACTTTGAATATCACTTGTACGAAAATCTGCACAATTCCAAACAAAAAAGACTGCTATTTCTCTAAGCTAAAAATTGGAAGACACAGCTAGATATCTGTTGTATACAAGCTACATCATTACTATAAATAATTTTTATAAATACAGATTGCAACATACATTAACGATGGTGTAAGGGAAAAAGGAGAATTGTTTTCTCCCTTGTAAGAGAAAGTTTATATGGCTCAAAAGATAAGATATTTACTCAAAAACAATCTCTTCAGGGGAAGACACGTTTGAAGAAGATAAAAGCACTTCTCTGGCTGGTTCTTTGTAATAAACACAGCAGCTGTGTGAAGGGACACACAGGCTGGGACTATGAGACCTCCCTGTGGGAGGAGATTAATGGGCAGCAGATTAATCCTACTCCAAACGACCAGCCTAAGCAGTCAGTCAGAGTGGGCCTGGGGTGCCACTGTAATTGCCTAGCTGTGGGAGCTGTGCTGCTGGTACACAAGAATTAATCATTTGTTTTACACTTGACTTGTTTACTGCCTTGTTGGCTACTGCAGAGGATGTTTCCTTACACTTCCCTTTCCACTCAGGTTTCCTCATAGAAAACCAGAAAGATTTCATCAGCTGAATAATGTCCTTTGATAGTGAATGATCTTCACAGGACTTGATTCCCTCATCTGACTTTTACCTGTGGTCTGGTTTAGCTCTGCAATGAAAGCAGAAAAACAACCACAGCAAATTCTCGAGCTCTGCTCTAGCTGGAAGGTTACAAGAGGCAAGTTTTACAAGGGAGAGTGAAAAACT
This sequence comes from Merops nubicus, assembly GCF_000691845.1. Lineage (NCBI taxonomy): Eukaryota > Metazoa > Chordata > Aves > Coraciiformes > Meropidae > Merops > Merops nubicus. The sequence continues at coordinate 75,310 of NW_008621283.1, read as the reverse complement.
TCACAGAGCATGGTATTAAAAATGGACAAATATTTTGATAAATGGTCATCTGCACATTGTCTCCCCTCCCTCCTCATTACATCAATAGATGTCATAAAATTTCTTCTTTAAAGACGCCAACCTGCAAACTCTCTACAAACTCCCATATGAGCAGATCCTCACTATTGCACTTGCTCCACTTCTCATGCAATCCTTCAGCCATTTTAAACTTCTAGTGACCTTGTTGATTCTTCTATTTATAATTCTTTCATTCAGACTTACATAAAACCTTGGAAGCATGTTAATATACATCGCCACAAAAGTTAAATCAATTCTGGCCATTCATGTCAAAACAAAGTCACTGAAAGCATTATATTGCAAGTTTAAATAGAGTTAATGACAAACAGAACAAGAGACACACAGAAGCATAAACATCATCCAGTACATCACAAGCACAACCATGAAAGTAGCAAGCAACCCTCCGTCAGAATCTGAGTGACTATCAGTATTGGGGCGCTGCTTTTTTCCACCTCTTTAGCATTACAGCCATGACAGAAGCTGTTGGGTGTATTTAAATTCCAAGCATGCACTTCATGACTCCACTTAAAGACACTATTCCATTAAAGATAGCTGCATCTTCTCTCCTTGCACATACACTTAGCAGGGTTGCACAAGAGAAGTTTAACCCCTGAATCCAACATGCAAAATAAGCTTCTAAATACTGTATATGCAACATTTCCCTTCTCACACACAACTGCCTTTCTAAGTGCCAGTGTGGGAAGTAGTCATGAGTCCCTCATTTCTCCAGAGCAGGCAGCTACAGGAAATCTGCAGGTCACTCTTCAGGGGTGCCTGTGCTGCCAAAAGAGCCGCTGCTAAGAGCCCACCTTCCCGAACGGAAGCAGCAGGGAGACTTCTCTGCCATATTTCAGCATGAATATTTGCTATCATGCAAAATGAAGCCTCTGTTTTATAACCCTGTCATTTTAGGATGCTTTATACCTGGATTTAACTGAAGCTTTCCAATTTAGTATCTCTTCTTGTTCTGTAGGGTCTCTTTTAACTCACTTTCACATCGTCATTCTGTCTTTCACCCCACAGCCAAGGTGGGTGGAATATTCTGCCCTTTATTTATGTTTATTTGCATTTCCATGTACCCACTTCAGTCTCTCATACTGCCATTCATATACTTTAGAGTAGTTAAAATGCTACAAAACTTAAACGTTTCTTGCATTTGGGGTTGAACCAAAGGATCATAGTTGAACTACATGGTTTGGTGATGTTCCTCTTTGAAAAAGGCGAAGAGAAACTAACAGATGATTTTAAATGGTGAATGAGTTAGGAAAAAGTGTGTACAAAATACTTTCTCAAAGCCTTCAAGTCTGCAACTGGTGGACAGGGTTGTCATAGAGAAACTTCATGGGCTGGCTGTGTACTAGTACTGTTTCCATGCCACTAATTAGCTGATGCTTATTTTGTCCTTTCCCCCTCCTTTTCTGTTAACTACTTGAGCACTATTTTCAGCTATCAGAAATGAGACAAAATGTTAATGCTGAAGTTCTCCTTTTAGCTGAAGTTTGATGGAGAATAAAAGAGCAGACAAGACAGCTCAGAAACCCTCGAGGCATATGTAGCATCCCAAAAACATTTGGTTTCCATCTTCAGCTGCAAATTATAGACAAGACGGATGTGTTTTAAACAAAAAAAGGTCTGTTTGACTTCATTCTTGCAGAAATGCTAATACTGAACCACTGTCAACTGCATGAATCAAGACAGGGACAGCCAGGAAGTGGAATTTCCCTAAGAATACTGAGGTCCTGGTAATTAATTAATAAAAAAATCCTACTAGTTGAATAATTTTTTTCTTGTGTTGCTGTTTAGCAAAAATACTGAGCCTTGGAGTTTTGCCTGAACTCTTGGAGACAAAGTATTATTTTAATATTCACCATACAGATGTCTGGAGGAAAAGAGAATACTGCTTAGGTGTCCTTTTCTCTTTTAACAAAGCCATAATTCAAATTCAGATTGTTTTCCAAACAGACTGAAGTAATAATTTGTTGGTGAGTATGAACAAACACAGGCTGCTGCTTCCCGGAATTACCAAAATTTTGTTTTCTAAGAAACAATACTCTTTGGCATACAACATTCGTATACTTTTCAAACATCCCACAAAAACCCAGTCATTGTAAGAAATACAGCTGCTTTGTTTATCAGGTTCTAAAAATACTAGAAACATTCATTTTTTAAAAAGATGTTTTCTTACATGTCCTAAAGTTGACAGTTCAGACTAATTAATTATCTTCCTGAAGATTTAGTAGTGTTTCTGTCTTTTCCATAATTACAAAATAATACAAACTGTATGTTACAGAGTGTGTAGGGTGGTATTGCTTATTGTAGGAGTAAGTGTCCCAAGTTTTCTAAAGGTACTTAGTGTTAATTTAGAAAACAGCCCTGCTGTCACTCCACATTCCAACCAAAACCATTCTTATGATAGCTAATGAAATTCTGAATCTCAATGAAAGGATGCAGCAACAGTGAAACACAACGTACGTGAAATTTTCAAAGTCTAAACTGACTTAAAAGTATAAAAACAACTGAAATTAAATTCACACAGTTAAATTATACAGTTTATTTTGGCAATTTAACCTGCATTTCAAAGGGCAGTAGACCTTTTAAGATCACAGTGGATTACACAACTAGACCTTCACAGGAGGAGATGGTAATATTGATGTAATACATCATATTTTGTCTCAAGGGGCTTTTGGAATTGTTTTTTAAAGGTGTCTATTTTATATAATTGATTAATCCATATCCCAGGGCATCCATTTACAAGACAACACTAGATTCTACTTGTAGATTAAAAATTATATTGAATCTCCAGTGTTCTCATAATTAACAGAATATATGAAAGCTTAAATCTTCTTAAGGTCGTCTTTAAAGGGTGAGACAGGGAAGTATTCTATTGTTTTTAGGGATGGAAAGGATGAAGCAACAACTATTTACAACCTCTGTTCATATGGGATTTTACAGTCTTTGGCAAGAGTTGAAGATTTGTCACCAAATACCTGAAGGATGTTTGAGGAAGAGTATAACATGGAGTTTAACTAGCCTCCTTTTACTGTTATTAATCTAGAACAAAATGAAAGCTGCCATAAATTTTATTAATTTATTTCCTGAAACTCCAGCAGCATAATCTCTTGATTAGCACTTGGAGAAGTGAGATGTTTTAACTACTTCTACAGCCTCTTGCCAGTGACTTCCTACGAAATATTAGGATATAATTTAAGCTTCAGTTCTGACTGAGATGGATAGACTTGGGATCTCACTTTTGGAAAAACCAGGAAGTTACAATGGTAATCATAATGAGCCAGAACAACTACATAAAACTAGTCCTTTAATCACTACAGGTAACACTAATTTCATCTGAAATTAGCTATCCAAAAGCTAGACCTCTTCTCAGGATGGTGCAAGTCACTTTCTGAAGCTTTTTATCTTCACTGGTTATTAAGGAAACCTCTGAATTCTTCAGATAATACGTCAGACTTAGTTGATAAAGTTTGATTACCCTGTATAAGGTATTAAAGATCAGCTTGTGACTGCATTTTAGCAGTTTTCTGCAGTACATTTGCAAAATGAGTCATACCTGGCACGTGCAACTGCATCTGGTGTGTAAGCTTGCTAAATCTCTCTGGTATAGTGCCCAGTAATCAGTGGGTTAATGCTCAATGCAATATTTCAATATCCAACTAAAGCATACTGGAATATGTGCAATTTTAACCTTGACAGAAGCAAAGCAGTGTGATGGCCTGCACCACTGCCAAAGCAAACGTTACGGGAAGGTCAGCGGGACGGAACGCCGAGATCCAGTTAACTGGAACCACGCTGCCAGTGCGAGCGAAGTGGGAGTAAGGGGTGTCCTCACTGAAGGACAGGTAAGCTGCAGTGCTTTGGCAGAAAAGTGGCAAAAAGAACCAACAATATTATTTTTATCTTGCTCTTTTTCTCTCTCTGCAGTGACAACTTCACATTATCATTGTGTTTGTTGAACAGGATGTGAAGTCCAGAATGAGTCACCTATAGAAGTAGGTGGCAAATGTAACCCAAAGCTAGAGAGGAGTTCTATCTTAACAGCAATCTCCACTCTCACTTAAACAAAAAAAAGCTAGAAAAGAAAACAAAACTAAAAAAATCCAACACCTAGGATGGTGAGAGACTGCTACAAAAACAACACAGTCAACTTTTTCCAAAACATGTCAAAAATCTACCAGACAAGTTGCCATCTCTTTCCTTAGAACTTATTTTCTAATTCTCAAAATTTTGCAGACAGAAAGCGCAACAGTTGCTGGCAAGTCTGGCAAGTTAGTGGAATTCACAAAATGCTCTGCAAAACACTAACAGAGAGAGTATTTTCATAAACCCCTTCAAAGTCACATGCACACTGCGCTGCACGATCCAGAGAACTCAAAACATTTCAACGACAGCTCTTTGAATGAAGTGACTGATGGGAGAGACATATCATTTAATCATCTTTCTTCATACAGTTCACCCACTGCTACGTGATTGCAATGAAAGAGGGATGGCATTGGAATATCAAGCATGAAATCCAGGTTCAATTCTTGTGTTCGATATTTAGTGTGTCTCCCATGTCTATTCGGTAATTTCAACTGTGCGTATACAAAATTCTTCTGTTTTTTTTAATGTGTGTGGTCTGAGAACCACAACATTAATCACATTTATATACATGTATGTCATTTTGTCTTCCCATCCATATTTTTAAGAAAAGAAAACACATTCGGTAATAAAATGAATGTTCTATGGCTCTTGATAAGAAACAGCCATTTGACATTAGCCCTAAAGCCTTTATCTAACAAAATGTTATTACACAAAAAGCTATAGAAATAAGATATTTACACTCTCAGACAAATGTCTCCTGAGAAATATCTACCATTACCAAATATAAGTAACCTCCACATTTACAACCAGTTGTAAATGGAATGAGATAGTAATATACAAGTTTGTACTCATCTATCCACCCCACCTTTGTTTTTAAGCAACCATGATTTTTAGAAGGGAGTTACAGTACAACCACCCCCCCATCAAACAAACCAGGTTGATCAGCATCTGACAGGGACCTGTACAGGATCCACTCAGGAAATGGGCAAATTATACATGTATGAATTATCCCAAGCAAGGCAGTTTAGTATTATACCACCCAAATAAAGTTATTCTACTCACCTTGGGTACATGGCTACTATACTGTTAGTTACACAGCAGTGGGCCATAAACAGCTATGTAGTGTGTCTAACCTGTTACTATGCTTAGTCACCAGGGAGCAGAAACATGGGTTCATATGTTCCCCTACATATACATCCTAAGCTCTAAATAAAGTGATATGGCATTTTAAATGAAGAAATACATTATGAAGAATATTGAGAACTTCCCCAATTTATATTAACTCTAGAGACACAATACCTTTTGAGAAGCATGCTGCATTATGTTAGAAGCAGCAAGGGGACATATGAAAAAGAAGAAGGTGGTTTGGTACAGATATTACCAACCCTTACTATCTCACCTTTTCCTGATTAGCTGGTGACAAGCTTCTGTAGAGCTTCTTGCCTTGCTTGCCAGCATTCCAAATGGTGAATGATGTCCAGGAGCTCAGAACTCTGTCTTCAAGAAACCTGACCCGGTAATTCCAGATGGTTCCCCTGGAGAGTTAGAAATTAGCATTATTATGTACCTAGATGCATATGTACATACTCACATACACATAAAAACGACCAAACTGATTCACACATGGTACAAAAATATCACACCAAAACATTACACTAGAAATTTCCAAGGGAAATGCAAACTTGCTAGAAAAAAAGAAATTCTGTAGAAGTTCTCAGATTAAAATAATTAGGAAAGGTTTGAAGCTCTAGCTAAACCATTATTTTCAAGTAATTAAAAGAAAGAAAGAAATTCAATTCCAACTGCCCACCCATACAGTGTGCCCATACCCGTACTCACCACACGACCTGCTCTAGAACCCTGCAGTGCATACACACAAACGGTCTCCTAAATCCAAGATGACCTTTTCATGTTCCATCTGCCCTTGCATTCCTCCTCCTTTGTCAATGTGAAGACAAAATCTCACGAATTCAGTATTTCAATCGACCCAACTACACAGCCCAATGCTACAATCAAAGTCCATTTACATAGTGGTATTTGGTTCAAATCTTCAACAAGTCAGTTTTCGAAGCTCTGAATCAGCACCGTACAGCAGCAAAAATACCCCTGAACTGCAAAGTCACACGCAAGACTGAAACTCCCCCTTTTGCTGTCCATGATTCACACTTAGGAATGCACACACACTCACTTCAGACCAAATAAGTTTGATTTTATTTTAAAGGTTCTGAGATATTATTCAGCAGTGACACGGGTGTGACTGTGCCTTTACCTGAAGATGACTTTTACCAAAATAGCATTTCTAGAAACAAAGAAGTTTTTTTGAAGAAGTGATATGCCACACAGAACTCCTTAAAACATGCTTTAGAAAAGCAAGCTGGCAGATGTCTGTGCCCAATTACACCTCAACATCTTCATGTTTGTAGTAAGACCCACAATATAATTTAAGCCAAGCAGTCGAGGTAAACAACTGTGAGACCAACACCAGGTGATGGACCACATGGCTTTGGAACCAGTAATAAGGGAACATCTACCACCCTCCAATACTGAACACCTGCTGAGATCTTCAACAAGTTCAAGACAGGTTCTCAGAAAGAGAAGACGAAAGGAAAGCATTTTGATCATGGACCATTCCTCTCGACCATCAAATTCACTGTGACAACGACAACTCTTTTTCACATGTGTGTGTACAATGTGCACGCCATATTTCCTATCAGTTAGGCTTTTTGAACAGCAATTCCCATCCCATAATGTAATATTTAAGACTACATCATTTACAATGGCTTTCTTTACACCATTGGTTTTCTTAAAGCCTGCTGTAAAGAACATCTGTGTTATGTCCAGGGTTCTTTTAATGTCTCATACTTAATGAATAGTTTTCTCGATACGATAAATTGATTTCTTTCAATTTATGGCTTGACGGTTGTATCTTCCTAATCTACATCTCTTGAGTAAGGCACACTGAGCTGAAAATTTCTATCATAGGAAATGCTGACAAACACCTAATCGTCAGATTTTTCCATTTTGTAATGGATTATCAAATTTCACAAAGCCCTGTAGCAGATACAAATTTAGTACTCCAAATTATGCTTATGAAGTATACCTCTGAGGTACAAATGTAACAGTTGAAAGTATTGAGATTAATAGATAACCTCATCTGTTCCCAAAAGTTTCTTAGCAAACTTTTTTAATATTTTAGTGATAGGAATTTTGTGGTTTTATTTGTGTTGTTCCTTCACAGCCCTGATTTATGGTTTGAAAAACACATAACCCTCATGCCACTAAGACATATGGATTCTTGCTGGGATTATTAGCTAGCTCCAGAGCTCACTTCACTCTGTGATTTTTGAATGTAGCCAAATCCTGCTTAGCACTTCATCATTGATAGTGGTGTGATAACTTGAAAAGAACTTTATACACAAATAAATGCACCCAAGAAGAACAGCTACCCCACAAACTTTCTACACTGTTTCGAGAACTATGGCTGTGCACCAGCACTCCAACTAATGAAGGAAAAAAAATACCTTGGCTCTGATTGCAAATCTCTTCTAATGCAACCACAGGCTGTTTTTTGCAGAGCTTTAGCTGCTGCTGGCATCCTTTGACACTTGCCTTTTTCCACGTTCATTAGAGCATACTATATTCCCAGAAGGAAAGTTAAAGGAAAGAAATACAAAGGTCAAGTATTTTTCCAGGATCATTTTACTGGAAATTTTAGAGCTTCTGCTAGCTTCTAAAAAGAAAGATTATTGCTTCACACGTAAATGGAAAGGTTTTATAACTGTTTTTACTTTGAACTGTGACTTCAGAAGGATAAAACTGTATTACATTCCAGAGGTACTTCAGAGCCTGTTGTCTTGACTGGAGTGACACAGGCAAGTTTCTTTTCTACTTGAGTTTGCAAAGTTAAGAAAGCTAAAGGGAAAACAAAACAAAACAAAACCAAAAAACAAACAAACAAAAACCACAAGCCCCAGACATCCTTACAAGGCATAAAAAGAATTATCAATTAACTTCTAGTTGTAGGGCAAGCACTGGAATCTATGTCCAGGCACACAGAAAATGTTTCCAACTGTGAGGGAGATGTCCCAGTACATTCAGTATCGGTCCCTTCCAGACAGTCAGCACCTGCTCTGGGGGGACGGGTGCCTGGATTCCACACAAGTCCCTAGAGAGACTTCAAGCAGACCAAATCTGTTGGCAAGCACCCACAAAGACTTCAGACTGAATCAGATTTACTGACCCCATATTAACTACGAAGGTCATAGTGAGAAATGCAACTGGGGAAAGTAAGGATCTGCACTCAGTAATAAAAGGATATGAAAGTTAATAAACTCTAAATTAATTGGATAGCTGTTATAATACAAGAATATTGTCAGACAGCTTCACTTAAGCACCAATAAATTGTTTTCACAAATAACTGTTTTCGGTGCTGAAAATGAAGCCAATATCCCCAGCACTTGTGATTTTTTCCTTGCATCACTACAAGGCATTTTTATGAAAATTCCCACAGAAAATAATTTTAAAATCACATCTCCATATTGCGTGTGCCCTTTTTAATGAAAATCTTAATTATATCGAACACTTTGCAGTCTTGAGTTAACCTTGAAATACTTTTAACAGTGCAAGCTGAGGTTATTAGATAAATACAGAATTGAGGGGAGAATTTGTGACTGAACTTTCAAGTGACGATCACAGACAATCTCTGAGGAAACGTGCTCTGCACAAGCCACGTATCTCACCCACTGAAGTGGTAGGTAGCTTACGGGGTGTCAGAGGACAGAGTTTCAGTTATCCCCTTCAGGTTGCCGGTTCACCTAATTTGCTGCATTTTTGGAAGTTTCCAGAACAGATAACTGGGATTCCTGCCTTGAGGGCTAAGGGAATGCCATTTTCCCATCCCTTCAGAGCCAGTGCAGGTGCAACAGATGGGAACTGTAGCAACGTGCTAAGGATGATGAAAGAAAATGCCTGAAACGATCTAGAAGTTGTTCAAACCACGGCTCAGAGATGATTCTCACAGCTATTTTCAGATTTTGCATTATTACATATTCGTAGCCACTAGCAAAAACTAGGAGGTATTATTACTCTGCATCATCCCAAATCAAGGCTGCTTTTCCTGCCCATGCCAGGAAGGATTAAAGCTGTCTCCCAGTAGCCTTTAGTATCATTTCCTAGCTTGCATTCAGTTTACTGGATTTTCCTCAGCCAGAAGGTGGGATACAAATTCTTCTGACCATAGAAGTTTCATCCTAGTACTCCTCCTTGACCCAAATTCTTGAAGTATATTGTTTTCCCCACTTCTTTTGTTTCCGTATCGCTTCTTTACTTTACAAAAGAAATGTTAGACATGTACATTTTTCTACTTGGAAAAATCATTCCTGAGGCTTGCATAATTTTCCAAAGAACTTACTTGCTGTGGCCTCTCAATACTCATCAGTTACAAAGCCTGGAAAGAAAAGGAGCCAAAATTCTGCGTGAGTGGAATGAGGGTATTCATGCAGTGGGTGAGAATGACTACGAAGTGTGTTCCTCAGTCCCAAGTAGTTATTACCATACCATCCACCCAAGGAATATAACAATGGAGCTCTGTTAAAATGTGTGGTGACCTACTAACTGAATACAGGAGTCAAGAAACATCTGCTCTATTCCTATTTTGAAATGGAAGATAATGTGACAATAAAAGCTATATGATTTAATGCCTGAGCTCAGTTAAACCTCACCATATTGTTTGACTGCCTTTCCTCTCCTTCCCCCAGCGAGGGTACATAAGTGAATCACCAGAGCAAAGACAGATGTACAAGTACTTGAGAAATGCACAAATGCAAGCCCAATATCCTAAGCAGTACTGGAATTTTCGGCATTGATTACCATCCACAGTAATACTATAAATCTATACATCTGACATTGGTCCCACACGCTACTCAGCTAACACCAGGCAGGAACCAGGCTGTTCAAGTGAACAGCCCCTGCCAGTGGTTTTTTTTATTCATGGCAGGACAAGAGAGATCTATATTAGAGGTGAATCTTACCTGATAGATAATCCAGAGATGGAAGAACAGGGAACATTTTAATCACAGTGCAAGCTGAAAGAACAGATTTCTTTGTAGCTAGTTTTGCACGCAGAATCCAAGGTTCTTACAATCCACAGGAAATTCAGAAATTAATCTCATTTGAATCTTGACCATACTGATGAATAAACTGAATTTTTTTGTGTCGTTGGTGTTCTGCTGAACTTCATATGAACTTATTAATTGCTGGACTATATCGTCCCACGGAGTTATTACATTTATGCTGTTAATAGGTTCTATTAATGTCTGAGTTCATCTTCAGGTCATGGGTCATTAACTGAGGCATGGTTTGCATTGTGGCCTATTTTTCATGAAAGGCTTATTAAGAGAGACAGAGACTATCAATGTTAATGGCATTTACTTTTCAAGAATCTAATGAGGTCATTAGTTTCCATGTTTAATTAAGTGCCAAACGCAAGCACAGAAGATAAAAATGCAGTTGACCTCATCTTTATTGCAGTGGCAGAGGAATCTTTCATGCTATTCCTCTCTGCTGCCTGTTTTTGGATGCATGTTTTTGCAGGAAATGAAGCAGGCCTTCCTGCACCCATCAGCCACAGGAGCCCCGTGCTGCAGAGCACCTCTAAAACAACCGTGTGTTGCAGACTAAGTGCCTGCTCTCCTTTGCTTAGATGACACTGGAAGCTTCTAGTGCCTGAAACCAGATGGTTTCAATAGATGATGTAATTTTGGTTATTTCAGCAGAACAAGCTCTTATAATACTGTACTCATTCTGAATACACGGCATGTGGAATTACTGCAAGCCCTGTAAGTACACTTCACATTTTCTGCATAAAAGGGAATCTTCTGAATCTCAGGTGGAAAGTACAAACCTTATTTTCTGCATATATTAAATTTCTCTTGGTCAAAAGCTTGTCAATTGCTACAAGTATTACCTATCTGCCCAAATTGCCTGTCTTCATGAGCAACACTACCTAATGACAAGTACAATGTTTTATGGCTCATCTTGTTCCAAGCTGACTCTTATCTTGCAATGAGGTACGTTGTTTTATATACAGTTTCTTTTTCTCCCCTTGGGCAAGATAAAAATCTATGAATTTTACAATGTTTTTGTTATACACCAAACTTCCTTACTAGAGTACTCACTATAAAGCCATCTCTGATATTGTATCAAATCAGTGTAATGTAGCTCTGTAGCACAAAGTACACACAGCCCTAGGATACAAGCTGCAATGTGAGATAAAATTATTTAGATCTAAAAGATACAACATGAGATTTTGTGTCCTAAATTCCTGGCTGAAGAGAAGATTCTCAAAGCTTGTATTGCTCCTTCACATTTAGCAGGCATCCATCAGAGATTTTTGATGAAACTGCAATGGGAATGTTTATATTTCTGTACACACCTAATGAAATCTAAATATAACCACTGTACTCCATTCCCATTGTCACACACCCAAACCATCTAATAATGCAGTCTGAAGCCTCCAGGGTAAGGGAGAATGCAAACAAGATTTTGTTTCCTGCTTCACAAATTCTTTCACCTCCAGATACTTGTTCCAGAAGGATACTAATCCTAGGAAATGACCTAAAAATCATTAGTGTTTACAACTATACACACTAAATAAAAAGAACTAAATGGTATTTGCCAAGTAGTTTTATATACATTTTAGGAGGCTTGAAATTGCAAAATCAGGCTTCTTTTTTCCCCTGAACAGTAATGAAAGACACTTGTATAAACTGAAATCAGCCCATAATAGGCTATGAGTGGCATTGTCTTTGCTGAAAAGATTGAATAATGCACCTTGGTATAAACATGTCCTATCGAACACCTCTATTTTTTAGGACTGAAACTAGGCACAAACTGTTAAAAAAAAAAAAAAAAAATTAAAAAATCAATTTGCCTGCAAGCACTGTTTTGATCTCAGACAAGTTATTAATCTGGTTGGTGAGTCAGTACTTCCAAATCCAGGTCTAGGCTAACTCGGAAAAATCAAAGGCAACATAGGCCAATGGTGAAACAAAACTGCTCAAATAAAACACACAATAAAAAAAAAAAAGACTTCCAGGAAAAGTAGAATATGTATTAAATAAGGTGGGGTGACAAAAAGACAAATTAGTAATGACCCAGTTGAAATTATAAACTCAAAGCTTTTTGTGATGATGCCATGAATGTCTTTTTGCCCAATGCACACCCCAGTCTTCACAAAGAAATTCTGGCCAAGCCTTCACAACTTGGGCAACAACCAGGGGAACAAGCCAGTAAGAAGAGATGTTGCACAACCTCATACTTGAAAGTTCACACAAAATGTTATTAACAGTAGTACCAGCAAGGAGCCAAGAGGAAGAATGGCCAGTCTGACTTCTTAGAATGAGACAAGAAAGGCGCCAATTTGGACACGGAACCGGCACATCTGAAACAGCTTATGGTATTTCCACATTCTCACAGCATGCTGTAATTCAGGGTGCTTGTGCCACACAACTGTGTAGATCTGAATAAGCAAGAGCTTGCAGTAAATTCAAAACAAACTCATTTCCAAGAATAAGATGTTTTCCCACAGACACAAGCGGCAGGCTTCCAAGAGTTCTAGCAGCCCATGATGCGTGGCTGAAAAGTTTGTGACTAACTGCCAAAATGATCACACACTAAAGAAGAAAAGAACGCCTTACATTTAAATGCCAATAAAAAGGAAAATAATTAGCTCATATTTGCTTGCAAAATTCAAAGTATATATTGTTTGCTTGAAATGACTGCTTCAGAGTTAAATGATTTAATATATATATGTATTTATATAGCTCTGTGGTGACATTAGCCATGAGCATGTTATTTATGCTATCATACTATAGTATTTACAGTCATACAATAATATAGTGATATACAACTAAAATGCACATTAAAATGTTTAGTTTTACTAGTCAGTTCTACCACGTCATACAAATAGGACTGTCTGAAAAGTGTATCATTAATCAGTAAGAAAACAGTTTACTTAATTACCACTGTGATTCTGGGGTGAGACTCCTAAAGGACAATAAAACTCACATAATTTTTCATTGCCATCAATACATAGGAGAAAGAAACGACTTTGGCTCAGCTTGCAGGACTTCTAATCACCAAGAAAGCCTTTGTGGGGTAAAACGAGCATGTAGAGGAATTGGCAGCTGACAAGCTAACATTTTCTTCAAGGGCAGACCAGAGCTGTAAAAGCAGTAGGGAACAGCTTACAAGGAAGCACCTGGGATAATTGCTCCTAAACATCCTCAGGTATTTTTCAGACCTCATTATCTGATTTAGGTAGTTTAGACCTTTTAAAATAACATATGTAAATGCAGCACATTATCAGATGAAGGATTTAGGTTTTATTATTTCTTTCAAAAGAAGGTTTCTGTTGATACTACAAGTTTCTGTTCACTTTTTAAAAATGGGGAGTTCATTTTGAAATTAAGCTTTACAATAACAATAAAAAAAAGGCTTTTACATTATGGCTCACATGGCAAAAAAAAAAAAAAAGAGAATCAAAAGTTCACTTATTAAAAATCCTAATTAAAAACCCCAATAAAATTTTACCACTGGGATCTATTTCAAACATGTTCAAAGTACTGAAGAAGTTACTGCTTCACTGCTCACTTTTGCCGTATTCAGCAGATGAGATATGTGATCACACAAAATATTCATAATCTGCTTTGAGGGTAAGAAACTCAGATGGTTCAGATAACCAGAGAGGTTGTTCAGGCAGATTACAAGATCTCACGTGGTCGCTTTACGGAGTCTCAGCTGAAGGAATGGTAACTGGAAGTTGAGAAAGCAGCACTGCCACTGCTGTAATGCAGTCCCCAAAATGTTTCATTGCTCTTACAATACCTATTGTGAAACTATTTCAAAAACAGTTGCAAAGAGGAAACAATTTCTTAGAACATATGTCAAATGTTAAAGTGTCCCTGAGCCCATCCCTGCCGCACTAAATCATTAACACGGGTGTATGGGCAACGGGACCTGAACCAAAGATTCCAACTCATAGAATCAGTGACTCACAGAATGGTTTGGGCTGGAAGGGACCTTAAAGTTCAACTAGTTCCAACCCCCCTGCCATGGGCAGGGATACCTCCCACTAGACCAGGGTGCTCCAAGCCCCATGCAACCTCATCTTGAACACCTCCAGTGATGGAGCATCCACAACTTCCCTGGGCAACCTGTGCCAGTGTCTCACCGCCCTCAGAGCGAAGAACTTCTTCCTAATTTCTAATCTAAATCTACCCTCTTCATTTTCAATTCCTAATTTAAATTACAGCATTACAGTATGTTACTTAAAAGCAAAGAACAAACAGAAACTACCTTCCACCATCAAAAGTAGACACTACCAACACGTTGTGTTCTGCTTGCTTTTTTTCTTAAAAACAAATAAGCAATTAAACACAACTAGGTAATTATTTTGCTGTGTGATGTCTTGAAGAGATTAAGTATTTTTCTGCCAATTATCCAAGATGAAGCTGATTTGTAAGTTCTACCAAAAAAAAGCAACTTACTCGAGGATGGAATGAGTTGCAGCCAGTGGATGGTAACGGTACAGCAGGAGGCAATGGTTCACTCGGAAGACTTCACCACCCTTCTGGATATGTTTATAAAAAAACAACAAATCTTCTGGAACACCCTGGAAGAGAAGCAGTTATTTCATATCAGGAAGTGACCAGTGTTCAGAGTTACATCTGCAGAGACACATTTTATTTTTCTGCCAGATAAGTAAGGCTTAACATAATTTGATTCGTATTATTTCTGCATGTCTCCACAAAGTTATCTAATGGGTCATTAAACAGACATATCTGTAGAAAAGATAAAGCTATTAAAAAAGCAAGTCATACTATTTAAAAATGCATCACAGTTGACCACAAGGACAGGTAGGAAAATAAACATTATCTCATTTTGACAGGCATATAAAGCCCAGGTTAGCCCCAAAAGAAAGAAACTGAGCTCATGAAGCCTGAAGTGCCACGCAACCAAACAGGTTACTGAAAGGGAGCAGTGACTTCAGAGGAGTGTCTTTTTGTTTCACTAGAGTTATTCTTTCTTTGGTTGCCATACAAAGATGTATACTGGTTCTAATAAGGAAGGGTGAATCAGGCTCTATAATAAGAGACCTTAATAAGAACAACCTTAGAATGACCAAACAAAACTCTTTTTCTCTTGCAACCCATTTCCATGGGACATTCTTCACAATGGGATTGCAAGCAACACTGCTGAAACAGTGCAAGAACATAAATTCCCAGAACTGGGGATCTATCAGGCCGTAGGAAATATTTGATATTTCGTGATCATATGCACCATCTTCCACCTAAAAATCAGAAAATCTTCATGCCAGAGATACAGAGTCATGAGAGCAGTCCTATGGCACATAGTATTCAACTGCATGTCACAGCAAATGGAAGCTCAAACCCACCGCTGGGGATACAGCCTTACACTGAAGGTTTAAATGTATCATCTATTTACATTTTTCAATATATGGCTAGAATTATTAATTTTCCTATGTTTAAATACAGATTTTTCTTTCCTCCAACCCAGTGTTTAAAAGGTCACATGATTTTATCAGGCTAAAAATATCTCTGACATATAAAACCAGGTGAGCCAAATAAAATATTTCAGTGTAGCATCAAGAAAAAGCTTAAAACATGACAAAGCTAGGCAGGAAAAGTAGAAGAAGGAAAAGATACTGAAATACATTTCTTTCTTTAGGCAATATCACATAACAGAATAAAAGGGGCATAAACCTCAACCTCAACTTCAGGTATTCATTATCAACACAGAAAAATAATAACAGCATAAAAAAAAAAAAAAAAGAATTTTTTCCCCTTAGCAAAACTTCTGAGTAAGAAAAGGAGATCTCTAATGAAAGTGCTGGACACAAAGTCCCTCTGTGGTGTCTTCTGTCCTTCTGGTTACAAGAGCAATGAAGTCCAGTGACTGTTTTTCATACCCACCAGGCTGAGCAGCCAAGGGGGCGTGGGGAGGGGAAAGGAGACAAAAAAAGCTTTGAACCCTGGCAAACAAATCCAAACCACTCAACTGAACATATGTATCTTGGGAGAAATCAGAACCAAATCAAGCTCTGTACTCTGCAGCTCCAGACTTTGCTCTGTGATGGATTAAGACACTGAGCTGGGCCACGCTCCCAGACCCTGAACAAAGTGGGTTCTGATGTGACTGCTTGTGAAGGGCACCTTATCTGCAGCTATCGTTTGTCTTTGTAGATATTTGTCTGGCTTCTAGGTTAAGAGCTGCAATGCAAAAGAAAACTTTTAGAGAACTTCATACAATTTATGCTTTATATGAACCTACTTCAAAAGCCACAGAAGAAATGTGGGGGAAGTTGGAGGAGCAGACAGGAACCACAGTACAAGAAAAACAAATTCTTTCCATTTATCTTGTCGCCTTTTCTATCTTTTTCTTATTGTGGACTTTGATGGAAGTGCTGAGAGTCAGCAGCTAAGTTTAAACCTTTTCCTCTTTTCCAGTCACACACCAGGGCTGTGCCAGGCAGGGCACAGACTTTGTAGCACATATCACATTACTGCAGTAGTCATATCTTGATTCAGCTATATGATTACATCACACACGAATCTGCAATTCATTTTCTCATGGACAAGCATTCACATTATTCAAGATAGCCATTAATATGTATATTAAAAAAGAGAGTTACTGCAAAAATAAAGGATCTTTCAAACTGCTGTGTGGTTCCAAGTGCTCTTTTGCTTTACTTGTACTGGCAGAACTACTTTGAAATGAAGTGCCCTGAGCCCCAGGAATGGGCAGGTGCCTTGTACTGCTCAGCAGTGGCCTCTCCCATTACAAAGGCACAGCCCTGCCCTGCATTTTTCAGAGGAGGAAAGATGTTGACTGTGTTATAGATCCTGCAGGGATGGGACTTCCTACGGCTCTTGAGCATGTTAAGTTTGTTGCAATACAAGAGTTTCTTCCTAATTGAGACATATTATTTGATCCAGATGGCATTTTAAACACTAGGAATCTTTGTCCAACAACACAAAGTTCAAAGAAAAAGCTGTTTAACCACTAAAAGGATATTTTAATGTATTTTTTGAAATTTAATACTAGCTAAAAGTATCAATTAACAATCCAGCGTTTCAGCAGTAGGCTACCATATAAATAGTTTTCAGCGCTAATAAATACAATTAAATTTCACAGTTTACATGTTACTGGACTCTATACAGAATTATCCACATGGTAAATTTTCCAACCCAATATGTTCTGCTGCACTGAGGGATAAACTCATGGGTCTGCCTCACTCAAGGCTGTGCTCATCAGCTGCTATTAAGAACTCCTAGTGAAAAACAGAGCCCACATCTGCTCTGCTCTTACCAGCACACACCAGCAAAATCATTGTTCACTTTAACCGCTTACCACTAAACAGGTGAGGGATTTGTGTTTGCCCAATATCACTTACTGTGCTGATGGCTGGCTGTACATGAGGGGATTGATTTTGTAGACACGATGGGATGTCAAGAAGAACCCAACTTGAATTAAAGTAATTCCTTGTTCAGGGACCAAACTAAGTATTCCATTATTATTCTCCCATCATCTTCTCATTGCTTGCTGTCCCTCACTTCTAGCAGACTGTTGTGCATGAAACAGCACTCCAAACACAGTGTCCTCAATGTACATTTATGGCTAGGAGGTACAAGCCACCCAGCAATAAAACAAGCAATTCTGGCTACAGTTTTTGCAGCTTCACCATCAGTAATGGTGAGGAGAATCAGTAGGGAGGAAGACACTAATCAGTGATTTTTAGAGGACTTTTCATTAAAGAGTGGCCCTCTGTGCAACAGTGGAGCTAGTAAAACCTAGTGAGGGATCATGTTGTAGTCCTGGGATGACCAACAGCAGAGCTTGAGGAGTCAGCCTGAAGTCTTTTTTGGTCACTCGGACAGAATTTACTATTAGTCTATCCAGACATAAACATGCTCTAAGAATTGCCTTTTACTGCTAATTCTAACAAAGAGACCCTCACAGGAAAGAAGTTTTTCCTTACGTAAAGAAGTTTTTCCTGCCATGCAATTATAACAGAAAGTGTTGAAAAACAAGACAAAGAAAGTAAATTTATCCACACACGGAAAATACCTTCAAGTTTGGGAAAGCTTATCCCTTCCTCTTGATCAAAGGCATCAATGAAAACTGGGCTATAACTTGGTATCATTTTTGCAAACCAGACAGCAAATTGGTGTAACTGTTGGACAGAATAAGCCAAGTTGCTTTAAGTCCTCAGAGGAGCCGAAAATTGGTGAATGGAAAGAATGATTCAAAAAGGAAGTAACTTTTGATCCCATGCTAACCTGTTTCTTACAGGACATTGGAAAGAGTTGGTTTCATTCCTATTTTTTAAACCAATTCATTTCATACTGCACATTTTAGAACACTCAATAAAAAAGAAAAACATTTCAGCATTAACATTGCACTAGAGTTGCATAAAAACCAGATCAAATGGTGTGTATTGCACCACCTGAGATGAAACAGGAAAAAAGATTCTAAGCTCATTTATCAAGAAAGCAGAGATGTTGAGTAAAAAATCAAAGTACTGTTTTGTTTTTTTTCTTCTTTTTAAGTATACTTACATCAACAGCTGCCCGACAGCGTTTCATCAAAGTCTTGAGCTAAATCTTGGACTTACAGAAATAACACATACAGAGGGGTTGGTTGCATGGAAGTGAGCACAAAAGACACCCTAATTTAAAGGAAGTATTCCTGCCTCAGAAACAAATGTTGTTCTGCCAGGCATTAAACTCTAACTCACTGACAAATGCTGTCCAAAGGGTGCTACTAATGGGGAACTGCTACAGAGCTGATAGAAGCTAAAACTGAATGAGAAATTGCAGCTCTTTTCCAATTTAAATGTAAAGGTCAATAAAATTAGTAACAAACGTAATAGAACAAGATTATAGAACAAGATCATCTTTTCTTTCTCCCTAAAGATATTTTGTATTATATGTCAGTTATTTTTCTTTGGCAATTAAAAACTTCTCATTGAAATACTTATTTCAAGGAGACATCATCATTAATTGAAAATATTCAGTTTAAATCCCTTTAGGATAGTCACCAGAAGCATGCAAGCAGACTAACCACAAGCTATTGTATTATTAATAGCTATTAAATAGCTATTAATAGCTTCTCTTCAGGATTATCCAGAGTATTCTTAAATCTTTCTTTCTGCAGCTCTGTCACTTCATTTTTTGCCTCCCAACCAAACCATGTCTTTACATCATTTTGGTTTGATTATAAGACCTGAAGCCTGTAACGTTTACTTCATTGTTTGGGAAATACCAGGTTAGAGGAAACTCCAAAAGACTGCTTTCATCCAAATATATTGGCACAGAGAAATTCAGTTAAACAAAGATGATGGGGAAGGCAAATGGGAGGGAGGTGGTAAATTCTAAATTATATTTAGTAATGGACTACGACCATGTCATTAGACATGGGGCATGGGGTGAATTTTCAAATAGCTTATAGTGTAATTAATCACTGGCTCCATCACTTTTTGTTTCCTTTTGCGATCAAATACTTAATTCTGTCCAGCCTTAACTATACCAAGCCAAAAATATTACTGCCTATGTTTTATCCAGATTTTTCCCCAGAGCACCTTGATATGTTATTTGACAGACTGATCATATTTTAATTCATGTAAAAAAAAAAAAATCCTACTTAGCCTTTTACCTTTTGGGTGTTATTATAACTGCCTGCTTTTCTGGAGAGAATGACTTTTATGGGCTCTGGCAGAGAAAAAAAAATGGAAAAATGCTTTAGCACCTAATAGCCTACAAAGCTATCTTAGAGCTTTGCAGCATGTGCTACAGTCTCTTGTGCACCAAAGGGTATTTTGACACCACCCCAAGTCGTGTTTTTTGTGACCTTTTATCACAAAAATAGATCAAAACTGAGCTCCAGACACTTTGTTTGGAGCCACAGTTTGTATTCAGAAAGGCCAGTGGCTTATAGTATGCTATTCCATCTGGGGCTCATTAAGAATAATTTCCCCCTGTTTTCACTTTGAGATTAGTTCAGAACTTTAAGGCAGTCACTCTATTTTTATTTTTCATACACTTAAAAAGGAAGGTTAAATGCAGAGGTGACAGGAAACTTGGGACCAGGTTGCGGTAAAACTCCAGTGAAAGAAGCAAGTCTGGCATGTTACAGTTATAACTGTATTCACTGCTTGAATAAAGCCGAGACTGTAATTTGTCCAAAGTGGGGTCTGCAGGTTAGCAACACTCATTGATACAGTTCTTACTGTACTCAAGATCTCCTAGAGCACTTATCTAAAGCTAGAGCAAGGCTGTTTTAGTGCCATTACACACGTGACTGGAACAAAAAGACACCATGCCAAAAGAAACAATGTGCCTTCACAGAGACCTCCTTTTGGACTTTAACGGCAAATAAAATCTGTTATCCATTTGAAGAATATATTTTGGTGGAGATACACAAGGCCAGTCAGATAGAGTTGCAAAATGTTGGGTTTGTGTGCAACTTGAAGTGCACTGTCAAAGGTGAAGCAGTAATTTGCTTAGCTAGACAGACACCATGTCTACCACTGCACGTGACTGTAAGCTCCCTACTATAACAGATGACAGAGCTTCAAATTCTGCTTTTCATATCATACAAGACCATGTACATTTTTTCCTCAGCATAACTTTTTGTGACACTTTTGGATACGGTTATGACTTTCCAACAATGGTGTTAGCTGTTAGAAGACACCAAAAAGGACAGGAGGAAAACCAATCATATGGATAACATCATACGCTAATTTTCAAGTGTGATTTCTGAATGGTTTAGTGAAGTCTTGTTACTTCTTACAGTAAGGAAGTACTACACTCTTTATTCAAATCAGTTGGATAATGGGAATATTACTTCCGTTTAGTTTCCTAAAAAAATAAATCAGAAATACTGTTCATGTGACTCTCCTCCTAGCAGTGGATACTATTTTAAATGTTACTTCATAGGCTTGTGACCATTTCTGTTGTATTATCTTAGTCCCAGCACACCATCAGAGCTGGCTAAAATCAACTACTTTTAAGTACTTCTGCTTTAATTATCATAGCTCAGAGGTTGTATAAGTAACACCTCTACCATTTTAGTTAACCAGTGCATGAAGCAAACCTGGTGGGTTCCGAGCCACCATTTATGAAGACGCTATTTAGAATTTTGTTTGGACATTGCCACAGTGACTAGATAAACGGAATCTATTTCCCACAGCTGCAGATCTTGACCAGAAAGAACTTTATTTCTTAAAACATTTTGTAAATATTTCTTTAAAATCTGCTGCACATAAAGCCTGGATGGACAGAGAGACACAAGCATACCTACCCGGAATAAAAAAAGACTACATCAGAACTTATATGTTTATATTCTGACAGTCCACCCATACTATTACCATAAACATCAAACCACACTTTTTTTTCCATGGAAGAATTATCTTCCATTTGTTCTAAGCACTGAAATATGAAGAACAGGTGTTTGGATTTAATTCCAAATGAGAAATGCAGCTTTTTGGCACGGCAACAGTTTAGCAAACAGAGAAGGCTGAAATGTGGAGATTTGTTGGCCTGTTTCTGTATTTACTTGCAGCAACATGACACTTTGAGGTTGCATAGTTAAATACTAACCCAATAATGGAGATGGAAGTGATCAAATTAACATAGTCAGATTATGGGTTAGGTCAGAACATACACACGCATGGATAAGATCCATGAGAGTACTCAGTACTAGTTCATAACAGCTCTATTGATACACAGGGAAAAATCTTTCTTTGCCTCAAAGGAATTCTTTGCAAACAAAAATGAATGAGTTAGATCAATGCTAAATACTTTACAGTGCTAAATGCTGAAAGATTTAGGACTTGATTTTGTGTCGTCTAAACCCACGTAGGACAAAGGTTTGACTTAACTGCTTTGTTCAGATCTCTCATCACCCTTGTTCATAGGGTATTTTTTTTGAAGGTCCTCTGTATCAGCCAGAGTTTGAGTTTTGACATGTTGGACACTTCACAATAGGGACAAACAAAAATTTTAACTTCTCACTGATCATTTTTAAAACTAGAAGGACATATCATGCATTGTGGCTGAAAAATCATTAAGATTAAGATTGTCAGCATATTACATCTGAATAACCATTGGCATAGTTTCTACACAATCATATATGAAGCAAAACAACAAAAAAACCCTCACCAAAAAAAAAAGAACAAAGAGAAAAAAATTCCAAAAGTAAAAGCAAAAAGCACAGAACAATAGCCTGTCTAACCTAACCTCTTGAACTTTATCATTAGGCTTGCTGTTCTATTGTTGTTACTATGCTTTAGCTTGCTTGCTTTCTCTTTTTGAGCTTACTAACAATGCTCAAGAAGTTAAATCAAACATTCTTCAGAGCATGAAAACACAATGATAAGGAATAATAATAAAAAAGAAATAAAGAGCATGGGTCAGCGGACATAGACTGTACTGGGAGCCAGGCACCATTCCCAGCTCTTCCACTCAGCCGCCATGTAATTAAGGGTGAATCTTTTCACCACTTGAAGTTCTGTTCTCTGACTGCTGTCTCCTTAAATTATAATTTTTTTGGCAGCCCAAAGAATAATATTTGTATATCCTCATACATACATATACATGTGTATGTCTGTGTGTATATGTACACACTGCATGGCACAGGAGGGCTCCATTTAGAGGCTATAAAAAGAATAATAATTAAAATATGTTGTAGTTGAAATAATAAAATAGGAAATAGCCTTAGTAGATTTTTTTTAGACTACTACTAAATGAAGGCTTTCCAAAAGAAAAATCAGAACTACCCCTTCTAGCCCTAAAATATCATCAAAACCACAGGAAGCAAATGCCCTCAGGTCCAAAACACACAGAATAGATCCAAATGTGTCTGAATTAGATCTATTTGCCAACATATTTCTAGTACTACCACACTAAATACTGCCAATAGGTATCTCTGGATTTTATTATGTAAGCATGCTGATGAGACTAAAGCAACAAAACTAAACTAATACAGGAAATCTATGAAGAATAAGAACATCTGTCAGTGGTGAAACACTTCTCAGATAACAGTCCTTTAATTTATAAGCTCTCAGTCCTGATCCTTGAGGAAAAGCTACCTGACATCTTCCAAGAACAAGCCCAAGATCTAACGATAGTTTTACGGCACATTGTGACCTCACCTCCTCCCTTTTTTCTTCATCTTAGTGATATAAATCTGTGCCCTTCAGAGAATGTATTACCACCTCTTTGCCAGCCTGCACCTTTCTTCCCTTCTAATCTCTTTCACCAAATCTACCTTACCTTTCAGAGATGGGTCATAATGAAACTATGAGCTGGCATCTATTTCAGGGGCTGAAGAGGAGCTTGAATGACTGAATCTTTCTTTAATTTTTCCATCTACTATGCTGTTATACCTAACAAATGTGTTAGATTTGTCTACAAAGCCCTTCTCAGCTATGTCCTTCAATCATCAGAGTTTCCCAAAACAACTGCACTTGGTTAACAACTGGTTTTAAAAAAACAGGTAGATTGGTATGATCCAGACTTTTTTAGACCTCACTTTTTATCTGTACCTCCTAGCCTCGTGCTTCTTAACAAGTCTTAGAGGTTCCAGAGGCTATTGGACAAAGAGGTGGTTCCTGGACTACATATCATCCATAGCACTCACCTTTCCACCTTCATCAAATTTTCCCACATGAAAAAACCATTCTCGAGAACAGAACCAGGTTGGCATGATCACTGTAGGTCCATGGGAAGTAAACACCTAGGAAAAAGGTGGAAAAAAAAGTCAGTCTTTATTAATAGAACATCGAAAACAGCATCTGCTGGACAACAAAGTAGATCTTACACATTCACCCTGAAATCCTGCAAATATTTATGCCAACACTTAATCATCAGCAATTCTAAGTGCTTAAAATATAGTACATGCTTCATGTTTAAACTGCAGTGTCTGCCAGCACATTTGAGGTGTCACTGTCCATCACATGAATCTAATTCTTGCTTCATATTCCATAACCTTGTCTTTTATCATAAGCTGCAACACATGCAAAGTGCTTCAAACTTTATTTCAAGTTTAGAGAAGTACACTGGAAATGACACTTCTCTTAATAATGGCAGTGTTGATATTAAAGTGAAGGAATGGAGGAGAACCTTAAAAAGTTAAAAGTTCTTAACCCTACAATTGTTGTGCATTGATTTTGTATTTTATCTTCCTTTACACATATATTAAGGAGGACCTTTTATTATCTTTTGTTTATGACACCTAATCAAGTTTGGAAAGTAAGATGCAATTTATTTTAAACATTACCAGACCACTATGGATTTGCTACCCAGTGGTACCTAACTTAAAAGATTTTTTGAATGAAAATGCTTTAGGGACTTAATTTCATCCCCTTGACGAGTGACAGCCAAGAACTACACAAATCAGTCTTTGCACTGTTAAGCAAACTTGCTGTAAACACAACTAAGAAATAAACCAGAATGTGGATTATGGAAGTTAAACTGGTTCTTTCTTTTTATTACAAGATGAAGTATCTCACCAAACAAGAGACTGAACGTGTCAAATGGAATGTGCAAAGTTCAGACTTTGAGACTGTGCCTACTTCTTAGGGAATAAAGAGCACAGCCTGGTTTACAAGGGAAGAAGAAAGAAACCTCACAATTTCTGCCAGTCCTCAAACACTAATGAAAATGCTGATCTTATGAGCAGATGATTTCATAGCATGCTATAGGGGTAATATTAATATTCCTATATATATTTCCTATATAAACATTTTTAAACATCAGTGCATGAATGTAAGTTTTGTCACATGCATCTAAGCATTTACATTTTCAAGGTGCTCCTCTTGCTTTCAACCCAGGATGAAGCTCCTTAAACTCCTCTTAAGTCTGGCAAATTCCATTTCCACAGATAAAACATGGATTATATACCCAAATTTTACACGCTGTTTTATACAGACACATAGACCAGCTCTCCAGCCAAATTAGATTAGAAACCTAATCAAAATTCAACAGGTAATCTATTCCCACTTTTCTTATGTCATGAACCACCTGACACAGGCATCCACCTTAGGGTAAAGCACACTGATTTCTAACTCCAGGAACATAAAGCCAGAACTTCACTGTCTGTGAATGGGTCCTGGGGTGACTCATCTGGACATAGACAAATTTTAGGCAGTCATATTTAGTCAGAATAATCCTCTCGCTCAATGGTTATGATTTAGCACATTAGCAGCTGATTCATAACTGAAATACACTAGCTTCAGAGGTGCTAAATGTCAAAATCTGTCCCCAAAGGTCAGTGGGAGCTGAAAGAGTCAAAACAATCCTGGAAAATCAGAGCAGACATGATTACTCAGTGCACAGTTATTAGCTCCACACTAATTACAAGGGCAATTGAGTATGGTCTGAACTGAACAATGACCAAGCGGTAATCCCAAAAGAAAACAACAGGAGGGAGAAAAGCAAGGCTAGAATGCATTGCATTGAATCTTGATTCTGAATGAAAGCAAATCTTCAAAAGAAAGCCTTGAGCCTATTGGGATATGCGAATGTGTTTGGAGAGGCTAGAATGCCATGCCCTCAGTGCAGCCAGGTTCATCAGAGAACATAAATGCACTTAATCTTAAAGATGTAGCTCAATGTAATTAGTCATGCTCATGTGCAAAGAGCATTCAACCCAAACATTTTAGATAATCTGTGTTCCATTGAAGTACATACTTAAGTGAAGCCAAATAGAACAAATTTGAAACACTGAAAAAAGAAAAAGAATCAAAATATCACTGCTTTTAACAAAAGATGATGATGATTAACTACCAGACTATCACACACTGAGCACACGGATGTCTTTCCTAAATCAAGGAGTATACTATGGCCCACTGTCCACCTCAGAAAAGATGCCAGAGGGCAATCACACTGACAAAACTGAGACTGGTGATGAGGTGGCTGGACTGTCACAATTTCAGGGTCTTATCCTTCAAGAGAGACTTTGAACTTAGAACAGTACACTGGCTAAGAGTCAATGAATTGGCAAATTAGCTTTTGCTATATGAATATTTATAATGTAATGTCAAAATAAACTTTAGGAAATTTAAATCTGTGCTGCTGCCACAGTGGACACATTCACGCTCCCTTGTCCCTTGCTATGGTAATGACAATATTTGTGAAGCTGAAATTCTTTTTTCTGCTAGCTTAGATTTCAGCTGGATCTACTCCGTGTGTTACTCCAAGTAACAACAAACCCACTTGTGTTACCCCAAAGGATGAGGTAGGAAAACAGGGCACCAAATCCAGAGAGGACAGCAAGATGACTCTTTCCAGCAGCAGTATAGATAATTCATAAATAAACCATAAATAATCTTTAACCTGATGGAGGAACTGTACGCTTAAAGCCCAGACTGACAGTACCTCTCTATTAGTTTAAGAGTTCTACTCCTGCCTCTGGCTGTGCATCCCAGTCACTTCTACAACACTGCCACTCACCCACTCACCTGACCCCATGGTCAGCTAGCTCCAAGCACTGCCAGTAAGAAAGCTATTCTTGTCTTCTTTTCTTTTTAGTGTTAGTCTTCTATAGCCTCAGTTCTCTGAATCGGTTCACTCTGAGGTCAGACTAGCAATACTGCTGACATACTGGAGGGGGAAGGAACAAGCTTTGGAGAAGAAAACAAGACCTCCCTTTTTGGTCGTTGTCCACAGTTAATCAGTCCAGCTGTAATCTAAAACTGCACCCTCTGTCTAAATACTTACACTGATGGGAGGAGAACTGGCTCAGGAAAAACACTGAACTCCTAACAACTGTATTGAAACACTGCAGCATCTGCCAAACTTTTGAAAGGTACCTTCAAGGGCTTTTTGAAATTTCATCTGCAAGAGGAAAAAAAAACGTAACCCAAACCCCTTCAACCTTCTGCAGTTTGGAAATTCTAGATTTCAGCTTGCTTTAGTCAGATGGGAAAGTCTCAGGATTTCTTTTTTTTGCCTACTCTTGTCATACACTCTTGCCAAGGTGTTAAAAATGGTCGAATTGGCTGACTGATAAAAACCGCAACTTCTCACTTTGTGAGACTGCCATTCCAGATTTTATCCATAAATCTTTTTGATTGCCTGGACTGAAACAAGGGAAACAAAGAGAACACGTTAGTCCTCATCTGAAAATCAGTCAACAGCAGAATTTGAATTATGAGTTAGCTCTGTATCTGCAACGTTTAGTTTTCCTGGAAGTGTTAGCTCTGCCCAACAAATGTCCTCCTCAAGAAATTAACTCAAAATATTGGAAAGCGGTTTGGACCTCGGAACCTTTCACACACAGTGTACTAGATTAATGCTTACTTAGTAATAGTTGTTATCTATTACAGTACACTGCACACTGTAAAGATTATCTAAATATAACCTAGTTGAATGAAGCCAACCTGTTAAAAACCAACTACACGGCTTGTAGATGAAAGTATAAATCTGTTAAGATTTGGAATTCCTGAAGAATACAGTGTTGTTGTAACCAAATTGGAATCCATCTTCATCAGTTTCCAGGTGACAGGCTGCTATTTCAGCACAGCATTTGTTAAATGTTTTAGAATTTTTATTGTCAACTGGTTTTATTCCAAGGATCAAGTAGCAAGTACTTTAAATTGATTTACTCTGGTTTGTCCTTGCTAACTGTTTGGCTATCAAATTGCAATCCACCATTACAAGGATTCTCTGAAAATAAATCTAAAGAATATAAAGAGTTGATAAGGTGACTTTCATTTGTTGTGTTTCAGAGCTGTCAACAGCACATGTAATTCTGGTCCCCACTGATGCTCACTTTGGATTGTGTCAGCATTCAATACAAAAGCTCATTTCCAATACTGAGAAAGGCATTCATGTGTTTATAGTAACTCTTCAAGGAAAGTTCCATTTCCTGAACCAGCAAATCAAAACCTTACAGCATTGTGCCAAAAGAATACATGCAGATGGTGAAACAGCCTTATCACAGTAAGTCATGCAGAATACAGAGAGGAAACCAGACAGCTCACAAAAGCAGCATCTTTAATTAAGGGCCCAGACTGCTTTCCACTGTAAAAATCTAATCCCTCAACATACACTATGCATTTAATTCTACTTATGCTATAGCATTTATGAAAAGTATACCCACACAGATCAAGGTTTAGAAACAATCTCCTAGGTTATGATAAATAAAGCTTTCCGTTACCCAGGGTGATACATTAACATGTTAGAAGGTGAAAAAGAAAACAAACAACAACAACAAAATCAGATGGCAAAAACCTCACAATGTTTTTGTGAGTTGTAGGCAGAGCACAGGCTAAAGGACATCACTCCTTACTCAGAAAAAATTCTATGTTAAGATACTGCATTAATTCAGTAGTGAATGTACCAGGACCTCACCACCAGCTTTACACCCAGACTCTGGTGTGTGTGTTAGTGTGACAGAAGTGGTATGGAAGGTTGGGAAGAAAAGAAAAGACTCCTCAGCCTACTTCAAAAAAGTATTCAGCAAATAAAATTTAAAAAAAAAAAAAAGAATTACAACAAACTGTATGAAGTTTAAGGAACTAAACCCCCAATCTAGTATGGATTACGTTTAGTTAGTTTATATTGTTCTGACTGTTTTACCCTTTCATATGCTTATATAAATAATTGCCTGTATCACCTAATCACCGCACGCTTTGACATTAGCTGACAGTCCCTGCTCTAGGGAAGCTGGGATCTGGCACAGCAAAAAGGACATGTCAGGAATAAAATATGCTATGACTCTCCACACTGGAAGGTTGATATATACATTGTAATTCTATGACTAAAAGTCAGCACTACTTAACTTTCACAGTCCCAAACTCTACCCAGGAACAAAACTAACCAAGAATTCAAGAGTCCCAAGCACTGCTGATGCTAAAGCAAGGGAGCATCCAGGACCTCCAAGAAGGTATCCAGGCCTGCTCCTGGAAAACTTCTGACCTACAGCTCCCCATGACTTCCCCATGACTTGAAGCCTTAGTGAAGGCTGAAATGTTTCACAGTTTGCAGGAAACATGAGGTCTATGGAAGAATGGAACCAATGAGAGCAGCTATAGGATGATGTTTTTTTGGTTGCTCTATCTGTTTTTCCTTCTGGTCTTTGCTACCACTGTTTGAAGAGACCTATACCATTTATTTTCTGTAACTAGATTATACAGCTTGTTCCCTTTTCAGTATATAGCTGGAGATTACAAGTACTGCAGTGCAGAAATGTCCCCTTACACCTGTGAGTATGACCCCTTTCAACATTTCAAAACTTAACTGAGGTGCAAATTACAATACCATTAGAAAAAGAAAGAAAAGGGTTATACATGTCAAGTGACCTTGTTCACTTAGGTTAATCCTCCACACAAGTTCAGTCCAGTGATCAAATCTGTGTTCAAGCTGTAGGAATAATAATTTATATCTGATACTTAAACCTACACAGCCACTGTAGGATTGACAGCTAACTTTTTTGAAATATGTTAAAAGTCTTAAGTCTTTTAAAAGGCACAGCCAGTCAACAGTGCATTATAGAGTAGCTATTTGACAAAGTATTGCATGATTTACAGAGTGCCAGGAATATACATATCACTAAAAAAAAAGGAAATAATGGTTCCACATTCAAAATTAAAATCCCACCTATATATGCTAAATAGTGACACTTGAAAGTGTTCATTTTCATACATATGTTGTTTTGTGAAAGCCCAGAAGGTTAACCAGGACATGAAAAGCTGAATTTTGCTATTTGTTTTATCTTTTTTTTAAAATTGAAAAAAAACCCCACAACTGTTCATTAAAACATTTATGGTATATTTTAATACTTGCTAAAGCATACCTAAATCTCGAGGGTAGCAATGGATGAATCTCTCATAAAAATCCCCGCTCCCCACTTCCCTACATCTCAACACTTCCAGTTCTCACAATGTAGTTAGGAAAGGAAAGTTGGGAAAGCAATAGTGCTGGGAGAAAAAAAAAAAGCAGCTTAATTTGCTTGAACTGTTGTAACAAACTCCCCTGTCCCTCACCGTTTATTACATTTTCATAATGCTTTCCACCAGTCCATTCCCTTCAAGAAAAACATAATAATTCTCTTTATAGCTATTTGGCCATCATACCCAAATACAAAATTCTATGTAAATAGTATTCCCTATATTATATAAAATTTTAATATGAAGTCTTTGCACAGTTGAATGTGAAACCATCATCTGAAATGAGTAAGAGGGTGTGTATCACTGTGGCATCACCTCCTCCTGGCATCTCTGGCTAGAACAGCTCCCCACAGAGAATGAAATGCAGGTAAAGGCTGCCTCGAGCAGGCTGCACTCTACCTACCTGTCAGTTTTTTTTAAATCTGCTGCTGAATGAAAATATGTTTACCAATTTTCTAAAGGTAAATATATTAACTTTGGGTTTATAATCTAATATATATGTGTTGAATTAGCTGTGGTTTTGCTTTATGTGAGCTAGCGTGCTGGATAATTGAGAGCTGAGTATACTGCTAAATCTCTCTTTTTTGTAGTTGAATGCTCCCAGTAAAACCCAATAGTAAGCATAATTCTTCTAGTCTTTTTCAGAGCTTTTATCTACTAATGACAATGAACTAACCTACTGCTGAAACCAAAAGAATAGATGCACGCAAAGGGAATAGCCTTTATGATTTTAGCATGTCTTACATCTTTTTTGCTTTTGTCTGTAAGCTGCTAAAAGTGGTCTTTGTAACATCCATGCCTTAACAAGTCTCTGTATTTCTTGGAGAGTTTCCAATATTTAAAGAGTCAGGTATTTACAATGGAAGAATTACTCCATCCAGTAAAATGAAGCATTCTGTACCAAAAGGTTGTCTACTTGGCTTGCTGCTTATGCTGTGCTTCTACCACTAGAGAAAGAACAACCTGCCTAGAGTCATAGTAGCAGATACTAAACTGTGAATAGAACAAACAAGAAATTTGTGAAGAAACAATACTGACCAATGTTCATGTAATAAGTCTTAAAAACCATCTTTCTATTTGACTTTTGGACAGGTCATGTAGTATTTTTGTACAATGACAACTGAACAGACCTTTTACACTTTGAGACGGTACCCAAATGAAGGTAACATAACTGAAATCTTCTAAAATATGTATTCACACAGCAATTTTCATCCCAAAGATCTATGAAAACCTAAAGATAGCATGAATGTCCTTTTTGCAATGATAGGACAATTCTACTCAAGAGCTACAAAAACTACTGTTCAGAAGATTATTCAAAAGTAATTATTCTTCATTTTCCATCTCTAAAACCATCACTTATGTTTCTGACTTATTTAATAATATTTAATAGATAACATATACAGCATGAAGACAACCATGCTAGCTCTGCAATGGTCTGGGAAATCCTCTTTTCTTTGGATTCACCTCCTGCTTCACTAGGAGGAGGGCCAGCTCTGGGCAAGTAGATGCTGCTGTGAACTGAGCATTTTGCTAATCTTTTCCTTTCCCACCCATTCTCCTGACAACTTCTTCTCCAACTCTATCTCCCTACATGATGTGCAGAAAAAAACCCAGAATGGTACCCTGCCTTTAAAGTGGATTATGCTATGTCCACAATTAGCAAAGTAGAACGTCTCTAGAACTTGACAGTAAAGAGGAAAACCGATTCATATCAAAAGCAATACACAAAACTTTCTGATATACCATCTTCTAAAACTAACATTCAACCGATATGTGAATAAACCTCCTGATAAATCTCAACTTCAGCAAATTTTAAAATGCAGGGTTTTTTTCTTTAAAAAGAAACATCGAATATTTTTGACTGTCCAGGTTTATCTGACAGCATAACATGTCCTACCTCCTAATGCTCACTGATTCTCCTTTTCAAATGGATGCTTATATTACAAAAGTTGTATGCAACCCCCAAGGGGGGGACACATGAATCTCACTTAAATACAGCAACTTCTAAACAAGCACAGAATTGTAGGTAAGGAGACCACTTTTAAATCTGAAAAGTTTAGCTATGTGCTACTGAACACACAAAAGATCCACAGGAGAAATATTAAACAGTCACGCAAACTTGCTGCGTTTATTTCAACAGAAGTGGCATTTCTTTTGTGTGATTTTTCTTTTTTCCCCTGTAGGCTTTTAACATTTAGAGTAGGTAAAAAGAGAAAAATTAGACTGGGTCTTAGACTACAGATTCTGATTATTTGATTAACAACAGCAATAGTAGAATGTTTTCTTTAGGAAACCAAAGCAAACTTTACTCTAAATCTCTCCCTCATGTCTTCCATCATATCACAAGTCTTTGGGGGTTATTAAAGTACCTAAGGCATTCCAGTGCCCTGAGAGTGGTTGATTTGCATTCTATATCACTTCAAAATTGTGAATGGGAGAACAAAGAAAAGTCAGAAAATAAAAATCAGTTATTTAATTAGTTTAGAAAAATGAATTTCACCGAAACAGTAACACAACATATTTCACAGGAGGGAAAACGAAACTCCTCTGAGTTTTGGTTTATATAAATGGCCTAATATAAGCCTTCTGCATGCTGTTTCCAATCTTCTACCCCACAATACACTTTCTAATAATGATATATAGTAAGGGGAAAAAAAATAAATCAGTATCTCAGCAAGAGTTTTTACACACACAAATTTTTGATAATGAAAGGGCCCTAATACACGTCAAGAACTCAGTGATCCATTACAAGAGTTTTTCAACAGTGCAGAAGACAGAACTGGAACGACTTCAACCAATTCTAAGAATATGCAGAAATAAAAATTAAGCACCCATCAATTTGTAAAAGTCTGAGAAAAAACAGAGCCAAGAGCACTACAAAGCTTTTCCCTCCTATCTGCATTCTCTTGTTTCAGCCTCCCTAATAACTTGTTGATGGGTTTATATGTGGGATTTGGTTTTGTAGGTTCTTTCACTGCCTCCCAGCCAACAATCTGATCAACATTTCCTTTTATTTGTGACTGCTTACTCTATAACCCAAATGCTCATAGCACGGGTAGTTTGAAGGTCACATCATATCTCTGAAATTGGGCTCCAAGTATGCATCACTCCTGACATTTATTCCTACATTAAGTTCTCTCTGAACTTGGCTTTCCCCATCACTGGTTTGAATTAGTTACTATTCAGTCAGTCACTCAATCCATCCAGCATGTTAAAATATTTTCAAAGTCTCAAGCATTCAATGATAAGAAAGAAGGTAATAAAAACTTAAGATCTTCCAAGTGGAGGCTGGTATGAATTAGCTCCAGGGCGCCTATGCTGCAATTACAACAATACAAATCAACAGTATGGAAGAAGCATTAGGGTCCAAATTCATCCCAAGTCAGAAATGTATAAACAAGCAGCTCAGGCAATATGGGTCCTCTACAACATAAAGAATTTCTGACATGGGGCAACTCGTCTAAGACCTCTGTTGCTATATCTAATGAATGCACTGGAGCTCCTACAGAAGGAAGTTTCTAAATTCACTAGTTAAGGTAACCACCTTTAAATGGGTGAATATCTGCCTAAGCCTCATGTAATTATATATTCCTACAATTTATTATAATTATTCTCAAATGGATTACATTAATTTCTGTAATAAGAAATCACCTCTAAAAAAATGCTTCAGTATGCTATCAGAATCTGATAATACCCAAAGTGCACCTGAAATGTTCAAGGAATTAAGAGGAAGTCAATTCTGCTACAGATATGAAAAAGATATTTTACATTCTTTCTAAATACCTTTTTCTTATCCTGTCCTGCAAAAATATTTGCACCTCAAAGGACAGTAGACATGTACTGTCTGGCATGTATCAGCATGTATCATTAGTAAATGGTAATGGCATCACAGAAACATGGCAGCAGAAAGGGGCTTGCTATAACTTCAAAGAAAACATATTAATAACTATATAATGGAAGCCAACTAACTGAATCAGAACAGAAAATGCTGATTTTTCAGCTGCCAAAAAGCTGAAAATCAGTGAAGGAAACAGATGCTAGAATAGTACTTAATGTAATTTAAAATTTGAAAACAGAACAGCAGTTTTGGTGATAATGAAAATCAAATACGGTTCTAGCACCAGCTGGGAAGGATCTACTGAGCAGCTCCTGTGATTTATAGCTTCGAAAGTTTCATGGGTCACTCAACATAAACACCTTTGTCACACATATCCTGCTAAAAATGCTTAAGATTTAAATGAGGCTTCAAATCTCTGAATGACAAATTCTGAAAAAAAGGTAAAGCACAATAACAATGTATCTCAGAAATGTCAAGTTTAAAAATATTTAGTAATCCTAATATACCTGCCATTCCTTTGTAAAATTTAGATAAAATCTTTGATAATTTCCCCCAAACTCCATGAAATTGGTAACAAGAACTTTGCACACACTTATAAAAAAATAAGATAAAACACAGCAATCCAAGAAGAACTTTCAGTAAAGCTTTCTCTATGTTTTTCCTAATAATTGTACTGAAATTATTATGAAAGTTAATCCAATCTTTTCTGTAGCAAAGGAAGACACCAGCTGGAACATCCCTATAGGGAACACCAAATCTCTCTGCCAGCCTAGACAGAGTGTTTGGTGTTGCAAACTAGGCAAATGAGAAGTTCCACACTGCACAAACAAGCCACGGTGACAAGCAACTGTAACTCTGAAGCTCAAGTACAATGCCAGTAAAATAAAAAAATGGAAAGAGCATTAAATCAGAACTCCAAGCGATGCTTTCTCTAACTCTGCTTTAAGCACAGTGTACCAACAATACCTATTCCTATTTCTTATAAAATATTTACTATTCTTTGTATTTCCTGCATTACGCCATTATGACTTTTAACTCCTGTTTTGACTCTAGACAGCCACTGAGATCGATTAGAAATTAAGCCTCTAACTACCCATATACATGATTTCTAAACATGAAGCTCCGAGTCCCTGTGCAAGATGCAAAATAAGCAGATTTCTAGGATTAAGGCACCTCTGCCCTGCAGTCTCCCCGAACACATTCAGCTGAGTTCCTCTTGGCCAGTTCAGGCAACTCTGGCTGTTCTGAAACCAGTTCAGACACCAACCTTCACTGCATTGCCTAAGAAACTCAGCAAATCTAACACTCAGGGAATTAGACTCCTGTGTTTGGTTTAATAATACCCAACATAAGCAGTGTAACCTCTTTTTGCAAGAGGGGATCTCTGACCTTTTCAAAACTCCACCACTTCACAGAGAAATCCTGTGTAAAAATAAATCATAATACCCACATAATGCAGTAACGGAGTCAAAGTTCCAAAATCAGCATAACCTCAGAAGTAACCTGTTAAATCCTGGTTGAGGAAACCATTGCTTTAGTAGTATATATGTAGGGAAGCTGTATATGTTGAAATATTTAGGTAGGTTGAGACACTTATGAACAGCAATTTTTCACACATGAACATGTGTTAGTCTGACCAAGCAAAATTCTCTGGCGATGGGAAAGAGAAAAAGACAGCTTTATAAAGAGAAAATGGATCCTGAAAAATAAGACAATTAATCTATAAAAGCTACGTTTATGTTGTGAAGGTTGCTCACATCTTCTCTACTAGCAACAAGTCTTCTTTTCTAAATTGAATTCAGCAAAAGAACTGCAAGTTGTGATCTTCCAAAAGCAGCTTAAGTGTTTTAAACACGGACCCAAGTTCATGATAATAAACATGTTCTTCCCCTTCAAAAAAAACCCCAAACTTCAAATACTGCCAAAACACCATAAAACTAATGAGGTATAATACCTTCAGGACTTGTTATTCTGGCATACTTCAACCAACAGCCTGTGAAAAATGACAGCAATGCTGGACCTATGAAATACACTCTGTGTTACTGCAAAAACTGGACACCGAGGTACCAGGCAAAGAAGAAGAAGGGAACTGCAACAGCAGTTCTCTGGACTCAAACCTTCAAACTCAGGAACACTATTTCTAAGTATGCAAAAAATACTGACTGGCAAGCCTTCCTGCTTGCTAATGAAAATGAAGAGAAGACATCAGCTCTTAAAAGTGCATGGAACATTAAAAGACATTCTGTACAGTTCAAATTTCAATTTCTTTTCCTACTTCACTGAAATGTGAGCAAACTTAATTCTAGGAAGAAACAGAGAATATGGTGCTGTATGTTATTGGTGCTTTTTGTACTGTACATGGAGGACAAAGAAAATACTCTCCAGGCTAAGAAAACCCTCCGTTTAGTAGAAATACCAGAGGAAAGGAGAGAAATACACTAACTTTAATCCATACACATGCTTCAGCTGCTTCCCTGCACCAGGTGTGTCAAGATTTTAGCATTGAAGCAAGTGTGACACTTCAAGCACTTTAATTTGAGTTCTATTGTTTATAATTACCTCTTCCCTTCATTTCCAAGGGGAACTTCTCACATGTTTCATTCTATACAAGGATACTATGTTTATACCAACTGCCACTTAGAAAAGACATAAACCAGGTTTATATACAGTATCTGCAAAATGTAAAGTTAAAACATGACACGAAGTGGCTGCAGAGTGCTTTAAGTTAAATGGAAGATGTTTCTGTTTACACTTACATCAGTGAAAATATGGAATACCTTTGCTGACTTCAGTAGAATTACTGCATCCAGCACATAACTGGATGTAATTTTTATACCTTCTGATCCATAATATATGTCTGACATATCTACAAGATCCTCTGCAGGCAGATATCGGCACTCCCTAGGAGGAGGAGGAAGAGGAGGAGGAGGAGGAGGAAGAGGTGTGTTAGTTCAGGTGCTGTGCTGTACTAAACCTGCACACTCGGTTTCCCATCAGATCAGTGAGTCTGCAAAATTAATCCATCACTACTTTGACCTGGCATAAGACTCATCATCATCATCAAACAAAACAACATACCCAGAGCAGAAGGCATTTCTGACTATTTACAAGGTTTTCTACAATGGCTTGTCCAAAAACCAGGTCATTTGGACATCAAGAAGTTACCTGAAAGTTTTTAAGTATAAATATTTTAAAGCACAGCTGCAATTAACCCCCCCCCCCCCACCTTCATACACACAGAGTAGAACAGAATAGAATAGGACTTTTGAAGTTAGAAGGGACCTACAACAATCATCTACTCCAGCTCCCTGACCACGTCAGGGCTGACCAAGTTAATGTATATTAAGGCCATTGTCCAAATGTCTCTCAAACATTGACAGGCTTGGGGCATCGACCAGCTCTCCAGGAAGTCTGTTCAAAAATAACAAACACTTTTACTTTATCACCACCAGAAGATGACTGGACAAGTTATACCCAGCCTCATCACATTACTTTTGATATTTCTGTGGCAGCCTGGGCTTATTCTCAACTTCCAAGTTGTAATGTTTCCAGCTTCCAAGCTAGCAGTTCAGATAAATTTCTGCACAACCTTTCCCTAAGCATTTCCCCTGCTAATTCTACTGGGCCCCACTGGCCACCCCATCCCATCATCTTCTCTGAACTGCCTGCTCCCACAGCAGGCTGCAGTGGGATCACTGATGGCATGGCAGCAGGCAGCAGTCCACCTTTCACAGCACTCAAATTCAAGTATTCCCTCTTATGCCTAAAACTTTCATTAAATGAAGGAAGGGTGTGTCTTCCAGTTTTACTTTAGGGAACACAAAATAAACAAGCTGTATTTTGAAGGAAAAGGACAGGAAAATAACAAGATTTTCATAAAGAAAAGAAAAAATAATTAAAAAAAAACAAAACAAAACAAAACAAAAAAACAAAACAGGATAAATCTTGACATTTCCTATGCTGTCACAGCTGGTCTGGTCCTTGCAATCTGTTTAAATATTTTTCAGTCTAACAGTCAAACAGTTCAAAATAACACAACGTGTATGCAGTACAACAACCATCAGACCTGGATTATCTCATTTCTGCTGCAACATGAGACCTATCATCTCTTCACACAAATTGAAGCAAATAAACAAAAGGAAACTTTTAAGATAATGCCATGACAAGTGATTCAAACTTCATCCTTCCTTTTGTTAAATCTTAGAAATCTAACTGTATCTTTCGACAACAAAATGTTCATTGCAGCTCAAAGAAAACAGTCTATTTATGTTCTAAGTGTTTTTGGCAGAAGTACATTAATACAAACTATGGAACTGGTTAATAAATTTTTATTTCAAATAAAAAGATATGTACCTTGAGGGGTCAGTTTATCTTCTGAGCTACACAAAAGATTACAAGGATAGCTATCAGTGATTCAAAGCAACTCATTCAAGTTAAAACCCACCATGCCCTCTTCCTAAAACCCATGCATTTCCTAATGGTGACACTTCATAGAAATCACAAATCACTCCAGCTTCAGTAGCAGTTCCCTAAAAATGAATCTCAATGTTTATTGTACTAAACTAAATATTATAAGTCAGAAGTACTATGAAAGAAGAATGGGTACAAGGAAGCATGTGCCTCTGCTGCATTTTAACAGAAGTTATTTTTACAGGGTGGCAACTTTTACAATCTCAAACAAGTTTTTTCAGTGATGAACAGTGATACACAGGTTTGCTTTTCAAGCATATTTCATGCCATTCATTCCTTCCCCTTATCAAAAAAAAGGACTGGGCCAATGTGTTTTTGTTCAAATCAAACTATGCAGTTTCGACAGCATCTTAGTGTTTCACTGATTTTTTCGGTCTCATCACCTGTTGTCACAATAGTCTTGTTGTTCTAAATTGTTCTTGAGATAATTTCCTCACTTACCAAGAATAATAAAGTAACTAGTATTTTCCAACTCAATATATTTTCTCATTAGCCAGCTGCAATCAAAAGATACCCTTAGCAATGCAGCTGCTTTGCAAATCCAACAACTATTTTAAATGTCAATATTTAAAATAGCAACATAAGTTAAAATCCAAAATCTATTTCATATTAAAAACCATAACCTTGTCAGGAATGTCCTTTTATGTTCTAAATATTGCCACTTAGTTGAAATAAACCATTTTCCTGATAACAGCATGCAAGCAAGACTTTTTTTAATGCAAGAGAACACTAAGAACTTTTATGGTTTACATTAGGAGCTCTTCCTGAGTATGCAGTTTCAAACCCAGTTTCAGCCGACCTGGTCAAGACCACACTGCTCCTAAACAAGCCCTTGGACTGCAAATGAACCCTGCAGCATTAAAGTAATTGCAGAAGCATAGAAATGTATTATATGCTACTATGTGGTCCTGTGCTGTAATTCATTTGCAACAGTTGGAGCAAGTATGAGCTTTTTACAGCATATTACTTTGCCATTGTTGTTGCTTTTCATAAACAAGATAAATTGTCCTGCCACACGTTGGCCTGAGTCCTACAACTCCAAGGCAGTTCAGACCCTGTGGGCTGAGCTGACCTTGGCTGGCTGCCATGTGCCCACCAAGCTGCTCTATCACTTTCCTCCTCAGCAGGATGGGGGAGAAAAAAAGATGGAAAAACTCAGGGGTTGAGATAAAGGCAGTTTTTAATGGGGGGGGGAAGGAGGAAGAAGAAAAAAAAAAA
This sequence comes from Merops nubicus, assembly GCF_000691845.1. NCBI lineage: Eukaryota > Metazoa > Chordata > Aves > Coraciiformes > Meropidae > Merops > Merops nubicus. Next base: position 35,657 of record NW_008621283.1, on the reverse strand, counting down.
AACACTACACATGGAAACAAACTTTAAAAAGATTTATTCTCTACTTCCCATCAGCAGGCAACATCCAGCTACTTCCAGGGAAGTGGGGCCTCAGCACACATAGTGGCTACTTTGGAAGACAAATACCTTAATAGCAAACGCCCCCACCACCACCCCTTTGCTGCTGAGACACTACATGGTCTGGAAAATCCCTCTGGTCAGCTGGGATCAGCTGGCCTGAGATCTTGCCCACCCCAGCCTACTTGGGGGGAGTTGCAGAGACAGCCTTGATGGGCTGTGAGCACTGCTCGGCAGCCGCCAGAACACCAGTGTGTTATCAACACCTTGCTTGCTGCCAACAGACAGCCCAGCACTGTAGGGGCTGCTCTGGCGGAGGTTAACTCCACCCCAGCCAGACCCAACATAGCTTCATTTGTACTCTAAAAAACTTCTTTAAAAAACAGTTTGTGCATTCTGTCAATTAAGATCAAGCAACCTCCTTAAGCCACTGTGCTTCTGAATATTTGCAAACAGTTGAAGTTATTTTGTCAGTAGTTGATATCAGCTAGCAAAACCATGAGATTTTTAAATGCTTATCTAAAAATTAAAAGCTTGGCTACATATTTAGCCCACAGTTAAGTGGAGGAAATAGCTTCCCCTAAATTCAGCAAAAGACAGAATGTGGTGTTAAAATCTCAAATAAGTAACTCAAGATATGATGACAGATCACAAGTTTCAATCCTGTAAAGCGAAAATTCTTTACTTAAAAGAAAGGCTCTTGGAACTCCTAGATGATTTATGTCACCCTTGGGCACTTCTCTCTTGGTCTTAAACTAAAAAAGAAATTGTTAACACAATCTTCTGATCAAAGAGTGTCACTAGGAAGCAGAATATAAATTTTTCTTTTTGTGTTTGAAAAGGTAAAACATCAATGTCCTATGGAAAAAAAAGGAAAAATAATCACAAGTAGAATTACAAAAGAAAGATTCAACGATAACGGAAGATTAAAATTCAGCTCTGCTGCTAGATATGCTGTCAGCCTCCTGTGCAGACATTCCACACCAAAAATGCCCAGACACTGTTCAGGAGCAGTCTGCCAAAATCTCTCTCAAGATGACCTGCATGCGGCAAAACCAAACTATATTCAAGTTCCAGCAGGGAACTATTAACTAAAGCAATAGGAGAAAAGAGAAGAAGTGGAGAGGAGGGAGAAGATGATGGAAATAAAAATGGAAATAGAAGCACCCTGCGGAAGGCCTTGGGCAGGACCCAAAAGCTGCAGACTGCAAAAGACTGCAGAAACTTGCCGAAAAGCCTACTAGGCTGGGAACAGTGAGCAAGAAAGTGCTTACCTTTGCTTCCCTTATGCTTTACTCAGGAAAAGAAAACAACCACCAGATTTTGCATGGGTGAGGAAACTAGACTATGACAAGAAATACATGATGCTTTCATCAGCTTATCACGTAACAGAAACAACTCAAAAATACCCCAAAGTCTGCCCAGCTACTCAACTCAAAAGAGGTGATGTTGTGTTTAAGGCTAATACCTTTCAACATGTTCTAACACATCTCCCAACTCCACAGTTGAGTCTAATTCACATGACATCATCTTAAAGAAAAACAAAAGTAACATGATATATTAATTTATGTCTGCATTTTACAGACTAAAACATGTGGATTTGGGTTTAATTTAATCTACATAGTTGTATGGATGAGCTTCCTAAATCTGTCCTAAATCACCTTACATCAAATAGATAACTATAAACTAATTTTAATATATTTTCTCACTCTTTGCTGCACTGTAGAGGCTATTGGAATATACCATAAAAATCCATTTTACAAATTTCATATAATAGAGGGAAAACAGAGAGAATAATTTCAATCATTAATCAAAAATTACTTTCTTGCCATTAACATTTACTGATTTCTCTGAAAGATTATGAATCCCACAAAGCAGAGACAAGTAGACAGTTTTTGTCTTTTCAAACATTGCCCTTTGATGGAATCTGGTTGAAGCTTAAGGTTTAGCCCAGCATACACGTTCCTAAAGAGAGGACCTGAGACACTGCTCTGACAGAAAGGGCCACAGTAGCAGCTTACGAAGGGAACCCAGGGGATGCACTTGCATGGAATATATATTCAACATATACCAAAATAAATCCAACCAAACATAAAGCTTGTTCACAGTTACGCCTCATTTCATATTTGAATATAGACCACATGTTTGAGGATTAAGCTGATGAACCCAATCTGTCTCTTCCAGGAAACAGCAATGTAACAATTGGCCATAGAACTGTCAATTATTTCATACAGAGCAGCTGCACATGAAGTGAGTTGTGCTCTAGAACACAGACCCTTACTACAGGAAGAAGATCACCTGTAATAAGAGTCTTAAACTCAAAACACACCCACATGTAATCACGCCCGTGGTCTTTCCACAGAAGAGAGAACTCCACACACATTAGCACTGCAAAGGGACACCCACTACACTTCTGAGTTCTCCCAGTCCGAGGTGGACTTCAACCATCCCCTTTTTTCATTTAATACTTAATTTAATGGGAGTGTCTTTTTTATGATTTTGTATAGGAAAGAAACTAAAAAAGGGAAATTGCATTTGTACTTTTCCATCTACTTTATTGCTGCCTAAACTGTGTTTCACCAGACAGCAAGCAAACTTCTGTAGAGCAAACAGTCTGCCAAATTCTAGAATTACAGGTTAAAAACAGACACGAGCCAAATGAGCAGCACAGGATCCATAAATCTCAGGCAACACTAAATTGAACTGAAGCTTATTTTTCCTTTTGATCTCACTCAGCAGATTAACCAGGCTTTTCCAGCGATCAGTACCTAATACTTTGAAAAAAGACACACAGAAAAGCTGACAGGTTTTGTGATTCATTTCCAATACTTAGGCTTTTTTTCAGCTCTGAAAAGAGTTGATACTTGCACATGACTCCAGAGATATACAGAAAAGATGGATAGTAAATCCTGATGGGAAAAATGCCCCTATTGCTTCTTGTCTTCCACCTCTAAGAAGGTAAAACTTAATGTTATGTTAATTAATTATGTTAATAAGTCATGTTTATGAAATATATTTTGTAAAAAGCTTCCAGGCAATAACAACTGAGCCAAGGGAGGTGTCCCTGCTCATGGCAGAGGGGTTGGAACTGGGTGATCCTTGTGGTCCCTTCCAACCCTGACAGATTCTGATCTGTTTTGGCAGAGGACTTTGGAGCCCTGGTGGCTCGGTGGTTGGACCTGATGATCTTGGAGGTCCCTTCCAACCTAAATGATTCTATGATTCTAAGAGCCACTGCCATATTTATGTGGGCACCTCTTTTTCCTTTAGAGGAGAAACTCAAAGAGTAAATCAGGTTGTTAAACGAACTATAGAAATAGGTCAAAGTCTCAGCTCGGAATCTCAATGCAATGGAAGAAATAACCACTGGTACAAGTTAGACAGTCACAATAGCCTTAAAGAAAATGAGACTCACAAAGTTACTAGAAAATATCTCTTAGACAATCAAAAGCTTATTTCTGGAGGTACATTGATTTTCAGTGTTTGAAGAATTTCCCTGTAAAAACTTGCCTTATGTGACCCTATAACAGGAGTAGGGTACAAGTCCTTCAATCTTTTAAAAATTGCTCAAGTCTCCTGCAATGGAGGATTCAATTTTGTCCTTCAAATCACTTGACTTACTAAACCAAACATGCATAAGGTTACACAATCTTATGCATAACAAACTTTTTCTGCATATATCACCTTATTACAGAAAAAAGATGTAACAGTAAAATGGACCCATTTGAGAACTGTCGGTCTAAACATAAAGCTGTACATGATTTTCTGTAAGAATACATCTGCAGTACAAGACAGAATTGTTGAAATTCTGTTCCAAGCTGACACCACATGACTTAGAAGTCTGAAGATCTGGTGCCCAGGACTAAATATTGTCACCTACCACCAGCATGTCAGACAGGTGTTTATTTTTTTTTTATTTTAGAATAAATGCTTCAGGAATCCACTGATGACAGAAAAAGGTCATGATAAAAGCATGTACCTCATGTTCCAAAATTATGCTTGCTGTTTGCACCATTGGTATTCATACATATATTTCCAATCCTATGACAAAAATTTGTGAATTCAAGAACAGAGCCTAAAAGAAGACTTAGAATACTTTGATGGAGCATCACTTCATGAACTGAAGCAAACAGTTTACCTTTGTTGTGAAACACTGACAGGAATGGTTCAAACACAACTCCACGCAGGTCAGAATCACACCTTCCCTTGGCAATCAATACAGAGTTAGGACTGTAGGCTGGGGACTTTGGCAGCTTCCTTGTGTCACACTGTGGCAAGCATGATCTGAAAACTCTCAGCATAATTCAGTATTGAGACAGGAAAAGAGATTAGAAATTAAAATCTTGTTCAAAGTTGATACTTATGCCAGACCCACCAAGTTGCTTAGAGAAAGCTTTATACAGAGCGTTAAAGCTGCTTTGTTAGGCAGCTTTAGAAATATTTTGAGCTGTGGGAATTTCTCCCCAGTTCCCCCTTCTCCCCTCCTTGTTTTAAAGAAGAACTTTTATGAACCAGTATTCAGCTCCAAACATCAGAAAGTGTACAAGGCCACTGGGTCATCAGTAGTACAATGCCTGATTCATCATGTATTTATATCGTAAATTATGTTTCACTACAAGAAAAATAATTTCCTGTCAAAATGAAAATGCTCAATTTTGACAGTTAATTTATATGCCTGACCAAAAAATAGACCCCAGCCAAAATCTCTCATTATCTTAATTTCATCTAATGCACATCCATATGGAGGCAGAGAGGACAATTACACATTCGTAATTTTATTATTTGGATCAGAAGATTATTTCTGAATAGGCAAGGAATTGTCTTACACAGCTATAAACATATAAATTAAAGATACTGGACTATTAGCCATATCTGTAGTGGTTACATCCATGTTTTAGTAATGTTTTCATTTTTTCCTTATGAAATCTAGAATATTTTAGTAGTTTTAAGCTTCAAGTGATCTCAATTTTCCTCTTAGAAAATTTTTGTTTGGTAGAGAAATATTGTATATTATCAGTTTTAGTTTGTATTCTTCCCTTACAAAATAATAGCTATCTGAGGCTTTGCATTGTTCTCTAAAGCACAGAAAAGTAATGTATGAATAAAACAAGTTACATTTGTTATGTAGCTGTGAATGCAAATAAATCAGTGCTGTCAAGTTGTTTCATTCATTAACTATGGAACTTTCAAAAACGCCCTTTTCTGAATGCAAATTATTTCTCAGCAAAAGAGCTATACAATTTTACAGTCTTATCATACAAGAAACTATCTGAACTTCTAAGACATTAACGTCTACATTTATTTGCCCTCTTTCCTTTGCACCCCCCTTTCATGTCACTTCTTTTCCCCCACCTCAGTGAGTCCTTGGCTTGAAACTTCACTATCTAGTAAGACAGCCTCCCCTGTCCCTGGGAAGAAAGGCCTTCTTTATAACCTTCTGGTTTTCAAAGCTGCCATTATCAAAGAAAAGACAAAAAAACCTCAAACAATCAACCAAAACGGAGGCAGGAAATTAAAAAAAAAAAAAAAAAAAAAAAAGTGGAGGATTTTTAGAAAAATAAGGAGAGCCCAAAAAGTGAGCAGAGCGCCAAGATTCTCCTCAGCAAAGTCTGTAAAAACTTTGTGAATTCTGCTAAGTGGTCAAGGATTTAAGGTGCAGAAACATTTTATCCACTTGTACTCTAGCAGTACTCACATCTTTACAGATCTATTTTGACCAGATACTTTTTCGGATCTCTATGCTTGGAGCTTTGCAAACCTCTGAAAACATGCAAGTGGAAATGGCTCACAGAGGGCACGGACTTCCATTAGCAGAATTATCAGAATGATGGAAAGCAGACATCACACTGGAGCTTTACTTCTAATAAACAGGCTGAAACATTAGGAGACTTAGTTATAGAAATCTACTTTCTAAGGTGAGGAAGTTGTATCTTGATTCCCCATTTACTGGCATCTACTTTACTGTTCTCATTGGAGAAACCATAGTGAAGACCCTTGAAGAAGTCAACAGGAATAGTTAAGATATTTCAAAAGCCAGGGTCTTGTACCTCCTCCTCGTTAGCAGAAACTCTCCTACTACGTACAGACTGTACTACTGGCAGATGCTGCCAATATTTTGAGGCATTTTTGAACACATTTGTTTCTCTGTATCACACTAGAAAAACCTCCTTATCTCTCAGGAAAAATTATACATTCAGGTTTTTATTTCAAAATAGCAGACACAGAAATGTCCATGTAGACACTTCCCCTCCCATACACTTTTAAGTCAACTACGAAGTCTGGATACAAATCCACAACGAACACAAAGCACAGTTAGGACAGAAAACCAGCGTTTGCTCTCAACACCACACCTAACAAAAAGTGGCAAGTAAGGCTTCATCACTTTCGAACTTAAACTACTCCAGATTAATGCATCTGGAATTAATAGACCTGTATTAATACAGAACACATCACAAAAACCAGACCTTGTGTAACTGCTGGAATAGGGATAAATACAACTAATTTTCTACTTTTTTTGGAAGACTGTTTTCCAATTGCTACAGGTTTTAACTTTGCTCCTAGATGCAAACAACAGAGATTCAGAAAACCACCCCTTCCAAGTAGCTTGAAAATATAAGTGTCACTGTTAGATTTCATTCAATGAAAATGACATTAACTGTCAACAAACCACATACTATGAATGAATTAGAATTCCTTTTCTTCATTAAACTCTTCTAATCACACAATTACTGCTTGTTAGGACAAGTTCCCTACACAGACCTTCTGTCAACAACAAATAATCAGCTTCACCCACCTGAAAATTCAGAAAAAAATATCTGAAATAATAATGGGGAGTCTGCATAAGTCCACTCTTTGTCTCCACTCAAGGCATGTTCAATCAAACAAAAAAACCCCACAGAACAGATTCAACGAGATTGAGCAGTGCACTCATCTGCTCAGTTATCTTTCTGATATCTTGGGTTCATCTAGGCAGCTACACAACCCATTACCAGTTGAAAACGTGATCCATTCTCATCTGACAGCCTTTTCAACTTGTCACAGGAATGTTAACATTATTGCATCCAGTTCAATCAGTAGGAAGACACATGACCCCCTGGTCAGGAGCCTGGGAGAGAGCCTAAATCAATCTCAGATACAAAGAAATCTACCAGCACTACTAACACATCCAAGTTATTTTCTTCCCTTGACCACCTATGGCAGTTTACCACATTTTCTGACAGGTAAGTCCTTTGACTTGAGATTCACATACAGCGAGTCCTCCAGTTTCTCACCTGGAGAGATGAATCTTGCCTTAATCCACCCTTAATTTTCTCCATAATTCCCAAATTAGGAACCCTGAAAAATGAGGATGTATTCTGTTTATCTGCCACACTTTACTGGAAGTAAATCAGATTTGGCCCCACTGTCTTACCCAATAGAAAACTGGAAAAGGCAGCTCAAATTAAAAATTTGATGCACAGAGGAGTGTAATGCATTTTCAAGAAGTTCTCAGTGCTTTTAATAGAGGATTACTGAAGGAGACACTGCAAGCTGTGATGATACTTAAAATAACTGTATGAATCCAGAAGGAAAAGAGCTTTGCTGGAAATCTTATGTAATGACCAATCCCCCAGATTAAAGGATTTATATAGTGAACTGTCGAACAAGACTTCTACGGGTATTTACAAGATGAATCACTATTTTAAAATCCATACAGAATTTTCCTGTACTGTCCAATGAAAGCCTATATAGCCATTCATTCTCACATTCATGCCAAGAGTCCAGTAAAGCTCTGTCACACTAACAACTGCAATGCTGAACAGACTACGAATGAAGAGGTATCCTGCTTCTTATGGGAATGAGACTCAAGAAGGACATTAAAATGCCCAACTGCCAGCTTCTTAAGACCTGGTTTTGGATTCTACAGAGCTAAAATCACAGAAACAACAGTTGGAATATGTAAAATCGAGGAGAAAATAAATTTACTGGAACAACCCAAAAGTTCTGTAGTGGAATAAACATATCCAGTAATTCTCATATTCTGTGGCCTGCACAACATAATCAGAAGCAAGATTTCATGGCATTTGAAAGACAGTAAACAAGAACCATCTATCCACATGCTAACTGTCTTCTGCTCTAAATATGCAGCACATGCACAAGAGAAAAATGCATTATTTTGCATACATGACAAAGGCTATTAACCAATAATCAGTGTTTGAGATGACACACAGTGTCAGTGTGTAAAGCTTCTATAAAAGAAGTAGCTAATCGAAATTATCCTCCCTTGCTAGGGCTTTAACAGCACCACATCACCACCTACACCGCATAACTGCCTGTTAGATTGTTTCCTAATTTTCATGCTACTCTGCCCAAATGAAAACATTGTAAATGCCTATTTTCCTAGGACTACTTATAAACCCACTGCATTCCTGTCATGGTTACAGGGGCTGGGACCAGTTTATCCTTATGTGGGTAGAACCAAAACTGTATATTCTATACTCTCTATGTCAGTGCTCATGGGCTGTTAAGAAAATCATGGGTAGCTGCTGCCCAGGACAGACCTCACACCCCAGGCTATAACAGATAAGGAAAGAGGTTCAAGGTCAGGGGAGATGTTAACACCTTTCCCACCCAGCAGGAGGAGTCCTCCCTGTTAATGGGCCCATCCATGCCTCGCCCCATGACTCATACAGAGCTCCCCCCAGGAGCTATTTCTGTTTAATGGACCATCAAGGACCCACTGCATGACTCATAGACTGATATCAACCCATTGTGAGATGCTCCACCCAGGGGGAGGAGCCAAGTGCTCCCACCTGGATATAAACTGGGGTTCAGTACAGCACAGGGGGCCTTACCCACTGGATTTCCAGAGGACAAGACCTACCAGATCTTTTCTACGAGACCACTGTTTCATCTGGACTGCTACCACCACCCTAACTACAGAGTATCAGGTTGTATTCTGACTCTGTCTGGGGTTTTCCTTTGTATTATTGCTTTTATTTTTTTTTTTTTTTTTCTTATTAAATTGTATTTCTGACTTGGAGTCTCTCACTGGTTTGTTTTCAAACCATTACAATTCCACATCTTTGTGGTGTAACTCAGTGATGTATCTGTATGTATATACATACACGCAAAGATCTGAAAAATACCCAAAGTCTGCAGGTGCAAAATTACATCTCCTGTAGCCAGATTTTACTTTTCTGATCTTAACACACGTCTCAGTACTACTCTGGATACAAGTAGAAATATTATTTGCATTTGATTTTTGAAGAGCTCTAAGAAAGTTAGAAAGCTTCTAAGAAACTTAGATGTGTACCTCTAACTTTTATTAGAGCCTTTGAAGCCTAGAGCAACATCCAATTGACTGATACATTTCCATCCAGTTCAGTAATTCAGAGGTTAAAGGGGAGAGACTGGAGGGAGGAGAGAGGCTTCAGCAACTTCTTGACAGTATTGAATGGTAATTAAAGGTTTAAGGCACTCAAAATTCTATCTTTTGTGTGGATTTCATAAAATCTTCACAGATATCAACTAGTATTATTCAAGGCCTACAGGTGTCTCAAATTCCTCAGATGCCCTGGTGATTTTAAAGTGCTTTTAAATGTATGTCTCTATAACCACCGTTATGCTTTCTAAACAAGCAAATTAAAATTCCATAGACTAGGAAGGCAAGGACTGTTTCAGTTCATTAGAGTTTGATCCCTAGCTTTCACCTTCTGAAAATGTATTTTACTAGATAAGACTATATTTATATTGCATGAAACACTTCTCTTCATTTTTTCCAAATACGTACCTCAAATTAGCTCTACAAATTCCCCAGGAAGCTTTTCAGTGTGAACTTTTGTTTATAGCCAAGGGATACTAGTCTAATGGATTAGCACATTGAACATATAAATTGCCACACTCCCTAACAAAACTAAAGCTGAATTACTGTGATTTCTCCCTTAAGAAAATAAATTGCAATTTTTAGAATCTCCAGCTGTAACTACAGAGTCCGTAACAAAACGTGGGTTAATTCTCTTATGATGAATAAGTGTGAGGGTTAGGAACCCTTAGGAAATAAACAGAATAGATTACAACTAATGTTAAGAGAATGTATTTGGATGAGTTATGAATACACCAATGAAATGACTACAGATGATAACATAGCAAAATTAGGTAACATGGAGGTGATAAATTTATGTTCTGCAAGAAAATACATACTTCCTCTGCATCAGCAGCAATCTCTGCCAGCAACTAATAAAGATACCTGTTGGTTTAGAGTTGGTTTCTTCATGCTTGCTAGTTACAGATGAACAGAGCCAGAAACTAAACCCATGGGAAACTTTCTGAGTTACAGCTAACAGCAAGCTAGGATCAGCTCAAACTGAAAAAAAACAATTTGGATATTTTGAACCTTTGAAGTTCTTCAATAGACAAATGTCATGTAGGTTTCATTCACAGTGCAAGAACATTGTAAACCCAGAAGCATTCCGACTGCCAACTGAATCTGCCCCAGCTACATCTGAAAAAGGGCTGATACCCACAGACACCAGCGTTAAAATGCTTTATTAGATGACCAGCTAGCTAAAGCAGTGCCTCGGTTGTGAAGAAGACTTAAATACTCCTGTTGGTAAAGCTACAGGTAGGCATTGGCCCTGATCATGAGGATTTTGTGTATGTATTATACTGCTTCTCTTGCTTTGTGGAGGGGATGCTGGTTTCCTCCTTTATAGAAACGTGATGATGAAAGTGAAGCTACAGGACAACAGCTGTACTGCTGAACAAACTCTTATCAAGCAGAGGCTCAACTAAAAATTTTCTGACATAACAGGCTTTCTTCAACTCCAAAATATCTATGATATTTAAAAAAGACATTAAGACCCATTATCAGTTACTGTCTATACAAGACTGGGTATACAAGACCTATTCTCCTATGTTCTCCTGAATCATATATACAATTGCCAGTAATTTTTTGTCTGGTACTTTACTATATAAACAACCTGTTAGAAAAGTCACCATCACCAGCAATGCTCCTCTCCAGCTAATTCCCTCTTTCAGTTTTGCCAGACTGTCTTTAAACAGGAAGCTGAAACATACAGGTTTTCTTTTAAGAAGCAACTTTGAAGTCTTCACTTGAAAATACTTCAAACATTGAGATTACCCTTCACCCAACTGCTCCACCCACAGATCAGCAATATAATGCTGAAAGAGAAGCAGAACTTTCCATAAGTCATATTCATTAGTCTTTGATTCAAATATTTAATTTTATTTGTCATTTTTGGTTTAAAATAATGTGCATAGGCAATATGTCACAAACTGCAATGATCAAGTGTGACTGTGTTATTTTCTTCTAGTTCTTGACATACATCTAGGGCAAGTGTAAGTTCTTCTGAACACCATGTTGAAAGGCAAGAGTGACTGTACTGGTGATATCAGAAAGGAAGACAACATATTAAGGCAGTGAAGAGGTGCTAAGACAGTTTGATTACTCATCAAGACAAAGGGGAGTGAAATTTGGATAAACAAATAACCTCTGTCAGACTGTTACCACTCTCCCTTTTAACTGAAAGTGCTGCACCACGAGTTCAGCTGCGCTGATCCATAGCCAAAAGGAGAAGAGGTGGCCACGTATTCCTTATGACGACCATCCCTCCCTGGCCCCAAGCCCCCATCCCTCCCCTGCACGGGTTTTGGCACTCCTTCAGCTATACGATGAACAGATTCTGCTTGCTAAACGGGCCAGAAAGGATACCACCAAATGAGAAGAAAAGGAAGCGAGAGGAATAGAAAGGGAGGAGCTTGGCTGGGTTTTCTGGTGGCAGTAAGCCATGAGATCAGCTCTGCTGCATTGTGTAGCTGCACCATGAACGTGAAGCTCTGCGAGGCTGAGCTGACGTAACTGCACACCACGGCAGTTACGAAGAGGATCTGCTGCTCTCTCCCTCCTGGCCACTCATTCCCCACCAGTTCCCTTGCTACAGCCCCTGCTACAGCCCTGCAATCTGTCTGAACCCTCAACAAGTCAATTCAGCTTGCTAACCAAGAAAAAAAAAATCAATAAAACCAAAAGCAAACACAAATACCTCTTTATTTCCTACCTGACTAGCAGGCTAAATTCGTTCATTCAGGAGGATACAAGGCCCAGAAATGGGAGGAGAGAGGGTGCCAGGCTGGCAGTCAGGTTTTTTGGGTGATGATTTCTTAGACAGGCTCAGCAGCTCTTAAGGAAACCTAGGCTGTGACCCTTATCCCAATCTATGTTACCAACTGCCTTGCTTCTGCCTCCTCCCTCCATTGTGCCAGCGCAGGTGCTCCTCCACACCTGGATGAAGTAGTTCAGTACATTAAATAAACAGGAAAACTTCTTTTTTCCTTTTCTTTGTAAAGAGCTGAACTGGCTCATTAAGCATTCAGTTAAACCCTGGTACCAGCAAGGAAATGGGTGGGATCATGAAGAAAGGAGAGTGAGAGGGCAGGAATTCAGTAAACTCTCAAAGAACCACAGCTTAAAAATACAGGGAAGTGCATTTAAATACAGAAGCCCAGGTTTTACTGAATACAATCTGAAATGGGTATTTCTTGTAAGACAAACTTTATGTTGAACTTTATGTTAACAGTACAGCTGGATACTGGGTGCTCTAAATAAACAGCCGTGTGAATCTGGCAGTTATATAATACTTCAGCCCATATCAGACTGACCATATTTCACTTTTAATCCCACATATAAAAGAAGCCACGTGAGCAATGTGGAGGTTTTCAACCTAATCCCAGTTTTGCTGTTGCTATACATCCCATTACAGTCTTCACTTCTCCTGAAAACAAGCAGACAGGACTGCTGTGCTTGGCAGAAATTAGAAATCTGGAAACTCTGAATTTAGAATGCTGGTTGAAAGATGCCATAGAAACCAACTGCAGGAATGTAGCCTGTTGTGCAGACCAGGGAAGGCAACGAACGAACAGAACAGCCTGTGCTTGGACACCACCAGCAGAGTGGTATGGGAGTCCTTAAAGGATCAAAGATGTAATTCTGTTCCTAATTCAGGCACTTCTTCAGTGTGGAGGTCTTTCACAGAGGCTGGCACTTGTTTCCATGGAAGACCTGAAACTCAGCAGAGTCTCATCCCAGATGGGATGCAAATTCAGCTGCAGACTCCTTTACCAGTCTTCACTGGAGTAAATCCATAGCAGATGTCTTTCAAGCCAACAGGGCTGGAATTTGGTTAGACAGTGCCTGTCGCGTGGCTAGGCTGGGTCTAGTTTCTTGGTTGAGCAAGTGATGAATCTTAAGTCTGAGACTCATTCAAAATCCAAGAGCATTGCAATAGGACTTCTCTCTCAGCCATTTTCCAGGCAGTACAAGCATCAAGAAAGAAAATCTGAATGTAGAATACGCTGCTCAGATTGAAGAATAAAAACAGAAGACTTTCAGAAAAGGCATCAAAACAGAAAAAGAAAAACACTACACAGCTGGAAAAATCAACCAGCAGGTTTTCTGACTCAGAGATGGGTGAGACATTATTCAATGGCAACCGATGAAGTCACACTGAACTGAAAGCCACCGAGCAGTTACGGCTCCTCTGTACATGTTGCAAAACAAAAGCTTTCCAGCCCCTGAGGACTGGTGATGGTTACACTCCGTGTGAGAGTGCACACCAGGATTCTCTGCCAAAGGACCTTTCTGTCAGGCTGCTGCCTCACCTGCCAAAATTAACTATTTACTAAAACAGTCCTTTAAAGGAGCTTGGTTCCAGTCAAAGAAAAGTTCATAAAAAACCCCCAAACCATTTTCATGCTCTGGTTTCAGCCACATTCAGAAGCATATTTGAAAGCAATTTTGATTTCAGAGACTAATTTACATTGTAGCTTAAGGTTTACAGGAGAGAGGTGTTTATGAAACATTCAGGTGACATTTAAGAAAGTTCTCAGAAATTCTAGATACTAGACATAGCCTGAAATAAAATTTTGAAAGTTTTGAAAAATTTTGTGATGTTTCTTCTACAAACTTTTGCTATTATTATATTACTGAGGTGACTTTCCACACTCTTAGAACAGGGCTTCAAGTACTATCCAACCTATTCTTCCATCTTTGCAAGTGACTATGTCATGTTGCCTTATGTAAGACACTGCTATTTGTTTTCAGTGACTCTGAAGTCAAGCAAATAATCTAAATATTTCATCCCAAATAGACAGTGGCACTTAAATCCTTTTCATGGTCTTCATTGGTGGATATGTACCTGTTGCCTCCTCCCAGACGTTACATCATAGCATGGTACCACAACTAAGCTCCATTTGTCCTGATGCTCTCGGAAACCAATGAGCCAGACTTGACAATACTGATCTTTAATGATGGTTAAGTCCTTGAAACAGCCACAAACAAAAAAAAGCATATCAAGAACCTACAAAATGGTCAAATACTAGAGAGAAATATACAACCTTTTTAATCAAGTTTTCACAGGTTTCAGAGATCAATCCTGTGATGGTTTAAAGTATCACAATTCCAATTATATATCCTATTTCCAAGCATAAATACATTCCATTTAAGCAAAGTTCACAATGAAGGTCCAACCTGTGAATCCATATAGAACTTCAATTTACTAGTGGCTAGAGAAAAGTCCAAGCAACTCTTGACCGGCTGTAACTCAAGTAATTGTTAAGAAAAATACACTTGAAAAAGTAGCAGTGGAATAGAAGAAGGATAAAAATCAACAATTCAGGGCTGTGAGATGAGAATAATAACGGGTTTAAATGAAAACAATGCATTTTTCAAAAAGTCTATGCCAGACATCGGGGTTTTGACAATGAGCTGAGAACATTTTCTGGGGTTTTTTTTGCAATACACAAACAAGTACTTTACTCATATACCACATGCATTGTTCTTTTTTTCTTGGAGCCTAAAGTGGTGAAATAACAGCTAGTTTATAATGTAAGAAATAAAAATGGTTAAAATCAGTCACTTCTGTGCAAAGTTAAGAAAACCATGCAGTTTTTTATTTTACCAACACCACCACTAAAATGAGTCACATAACCATTTTTCAACTGCTAGTATTTGGTTTCTGTTGGACAGAAGAGAATAGCTGATCTTCAAACAAAACTCTTGTGCACACGTCATGATTCACTGTATACTGTATGGGAACTGGTTTAATGTCACCACCAGAAATAAATTATTGATCTGTCTCACAATTAGTACTCTGGGCAAAAACTGGTCAACACTTGCTGCTGATAACCATGTTCATATACTGTTTTTTATTCTCTTTTTTTCTCAGAAGCCAGTAGAATAAGGCTGACTGTTCAGTTTGCCAGAAATAAAACAACCTTAAAAGAACCACTTCCCTCTGGTGTTCAAATTCACCACATCTTTAGATTTATTTTAAGTTTATGCAGCTGACAAAATTAAAGAATAAACATTACTACATGAAAAATGCTGACCCAAGTACTAGCCCATACAGCAGCTGATCTTATGTGCGTGCATAATAATGAACTCCCTGATGTAGTTCTGAACTTGGAAAACCCTATGTGTCTTCTATTTTAAATTCCTTTCAACAGTTAACAGCTAAAGGCCTTATTCATGAGGTAAATTTATCTTGGGAAATGCCCTGAAAGCACAGACTGTACTCTTCCTATGTACAGTAGCTTACTATTTTCTGAAGATTTATCACATACATTTCTCAGTAAGAGATTACATTTCATTATTTACAAACCTGATTATATTACACATATTATACAGCACTTTTACTAAAAAGTGAACCCTTTTTTCATAATCCTTCTGTTCTAAATGCTTACCTGGTTATATAAATCTTGTAATTAAGGGATCTAGGCTCAATCATTTTATCCTTGTTTTTTATTGTCGTGTTAATTTATTGTTACAGCAGCAGCTGAAGGAAGCATTTGGAAAGATCTCACAAGGAAAAATTCTTGTTGGCTTTTCCCACTAAAAGTGCCCAGCTAGCTTCTGTATAATCACACAATAGCCAGTGAATTACAGAGCATGGTTTTTAATTTATTGCAAGATTTCTTTTTTTTTTTTTTGGCAACACACAGCTCTGATCTGAGAACCACATCCAAAGTCTAGATGGCACTGGATTCTGGTTTCAGTTCATTCTTTACTTTGGCCATGATGTGAAATATAAATCAACCATACAATGGAATGTGGCTGATGTTTGCTAACATTTCTTTGACACTGAAATGCAGGGATCTGACATGAGAAAACCAAATAACACGACTATGAAGATGCATGGTGAATATTTATACAACTATTAAATTGTAAGTAGAATCCTCCTCTTGTGTTGCTAAAGGGTATGATTCCATCTCCTGAGAGCATCATTCCCCACTCAACTGAACTGAAGAAAAAAAAACCAAAATGTTACATCTTAACTTACAATTCATTTAAGTTATATCTTAAATTATTATCTGCATAAAAGAATTTAGCTCTAGATGACAAACAACTTGATCAAATACTTCTCAGTAAGGATGCAAATTTCCTTTAGGTTCAAACCTTTCTCTGCCAGGGCGTCCTATTCCAGGCAACATTCTGAAAAGATAAAAATACAAGTAAGCAGTTCTGCTTTTTCTTTATATGTTTAGTAGGTGGTTCTTCTCCAGCAAAATCTCTCCCAGCAACTCACAGCCTTAGTTCATACTAGCTATTTTCCCATAATGTCTTGCAATCTCATTCAATTATCTTTGAAAAATTTGATGGGCTTTTTACGCATTCAAGTTTGGGTCTTCCAAGCCATATTTTCCCTAATTTTTAAGTCTCTTTCCTGCATGAAAGCTTATTTAAATTAAAATTTCTGTGCTTTCAAAAATTATGCATCTGAAGGAGAACAAGCTTGTTGACAAATGGATCACATTTTACTCCCTCATCTTAATGTCTTACATGAGAAAATGAAAGAAAAATAAAATCAAAAGCCAAAAACGGAGCAAAGAATTTTCAAGGCACTCTACGGGGAAAGAACAGAGTGAGAACACTACAAGCATCTCAGGATACTGTGACAATTGCTCTCACCAAAAAATCTTCGTCAATAAAATGCCTGGGAATGACCTATTTTAAACCAAACTTCAAAGAGCCAGACACAACATACACAGTACAAGCTGGAATTCGCTCATAAGTCTCCACCGTGAAGAGGCAGAAAAATATAAACATCATCTCATTTTGATATTACTGCTTAGAGACAGTAGAGATGACAGAAAAGACCAGTGGCAAAAAAAGAAGCACATTTGCCTGTGGTTACCTCACCTTCTTGCACACCGCCTCTCACTTCAGCCCTCTGAAGATACACAGCGTGTTGTTTTACAAACATCGTTCTCATTTCCTTTCCAGGGAGTTGTCTATCAACAGTCATTATTAGTGCCCTAACTATGTCAACTCCACATAAAAGTTCCAGCCTTCTATCCAAACATCCCTCAGCTTCTTTCTCAAAGGCTTATAAGGAAACACAATATAAAAGCACTGGAGCATATGTCTATACTCCTCCGCCATCAAAATAGAAAAATCACTGACCCAGAACTACTCTGAACTGTGTATGGTTCTCTAAAGACCAACAAGCAATCAACAGAAGGTATCTTGGCACTATACAAATCATAATAATAGTTTTCTTTTTTTTCTTAAACAAGTATAATTGTAACCTCTCATAGCAAGTGATGATGTCTGTGGTAAGAAGGCCAGGAGTAAAATCAGGGTGCCTCAGAGTCTGTGGAAATATAGCCATCAACTTAACTGATACTAGAACCCTAACCTGTGAGAAAAAAGGATTGGTTTCAATAAGTTTCTTGATGAAAAACTTTTTAAAACCTCTGTTACAAGTCGCATCCAACTGAGTGAAGTGGAACACGTCTTATCTCAAAATATAACATGGTGCATTTCCGTAGCAGGTGGAAAGGAACAGCAGAGTGGAATTCTGTCACAGCAGTAGACAATGGGACTACTTGGCTTTTCTAGCCAAATCTGTATTTATTTTTTAAATATTCTCTGCTATATGTTGAATTTGTTGTACTGTTACTTATGAAGAGTGAGCTTGTTTGCAGCACAGCCTCAAGAGCTCTTTGTTTTTCTCCACCTACTTTGACAATACTAGACTTTTTGGTAGATTTTAAAGAACTCCTCCTATTAAGTCGAAACGTGGTTCTTTGATTATTTTATGACACCATGCAAATAAACACTTTTAGATGCTGTTATATTGTAAACAGCATAAACTGTGGAATGTCATCTTCAGAATTCTCTCAAACAACTGACAGAATTGTTAAAATACTCTCAAACAACTGACAGAGTTATTACATCTGTGTAGCATGATGCATTTTCTTTGATCTTGATGTACAAAAAGAATCCAATTGTGTAGTGGATCTAAAAGACGCAAGAACACAAACATGTCTCTCTTTAAATGCTTAAAGATGCTACTGCCTGTTTAAATTAAGAACACATTAGTAAGCAGTAGGATAGCATTTCCTGAAACATCTAACATACAAAATACAAATATAATGCTACAACTGCCTTGTCAGCAAAGAAAATGTCAAATTAAACCTAAACCTTCTGGCTTCTAAGCTGCATAATAAACTGATGTGCCTTGTGTAAATATACTAGATACTAAAATGCATGCTTTAAAATATGAATAAAAAAACCCCAGTTCTTCTATTATATTATTCAAAGACTGAACCTGCAGTAAGGATAGAGACAACATTAGTTTTGAACTTAAAGGAAGAAAAGCATGAAAGCAGGCAAAGCACTGAACAACCTTAATATGTTTGCATTCATAAAAAATGCCATCAAAACTCACAAAGCTTTGGTTCAGATTTAAAAAATTTAAAAAAAAAAAAACAAACCCTTTGTTCAACATCAATAATAACAATAACAATGTTGCATAGACCGAATTCCAAGCTGCCCTCATACACAGGCTGCCACAGTGGCAGTAAGTCAGGCAGTCCTTCAAACACCAGTCCCTTTGATCCAAACATGTGAGAAGCTCATGCCCAAACACCCTCACTGAATCTTCATGCTTCAAGTCACAAAGGACAGAACAGCAGTTTTTGTGTCAGACTTGTTAAGCAAGAGAAGGAAGATAATCCAGAAACAGTCACACATTTGTTATTTTTTTTCCATCAATACCTTGCATTTTTGATCAATGATTTGTACTATTACAACCAATTTCTAGGTGCTAATACAGCTCTTTTGATGGGTCACTAAATTCACACTAAGCCATGGCAAACAAACCCTCAAGAGGTTGGGAAAGATTCCACACTTTCAGTTTCCAAGGTAGACAAACAGTGTTGTTAATTTTGCCTTCTCTTCTTGGTCTTTTGCATAAAAATCACCTTTTTTGAACTCCCTTCTCATTTCAGATTCTTACCTCCTTACCTCAAAACTACAGACCTCAGTAAGGTTCCCAATCCTTTCCTTTCTACTAATTATCTGAAAAAAAAAACCAACAACTCACATGCGTAGCATTTCTTATCCCATTCCTGGCACCCAGCAGCCTTGCTGTCCAGTGCTCAGAGCAAACTCTTCTATTAAATTGTGATATGCTCCGAGGGTTTCACAGCAAGCATCTAAGGATGTTTTGTGTGTCTGTGGAGAGCACTTGTGGGTTAGATTTGAAACAACACGCTGAGCTGGGCAAAAAGACTGCTGGACCTTGCAACTGCGTAAAAAAGCTGTCAGGGTGAGGAGCAGGAAAGCCATTCATGCTTGATGAGGAAGGTAGGAGAACTTATGTTTAAAACTGAAAAACACTTTTTCCTGATTAAAAACAATCAAAAGCTAAGGAAAAAGAGGCATTTTGTTATCTAACTGTATCCCAATTTATGCCTTTATTGATAGAGTAGAGAATTCTGGCAGGGAGGGAGGGTGATGCAGAGAAAAAGTGGATGAACCCAGGGGATACAAAGAAATCATCTGGTAGAGGAGGAAAAACAACAGACAAAATGAACTGCAAACGTTAAGGGAAAAGAGGCAGTAGCAGAGGCCTGCACGTCAAGAAAATGAAGGGGACTGAACCAGAGCAGGGTCTCTGGGTGTGTAAGGACTCAAAGTCTGATGGCATTACCCGTGCAAACCCAGCACGCATTGCTTAAGTTGTTTATAGTGGTAGGTGTGAAGGTCAGCTACTTAGGGGCACTTAACGTCAGGTGACATTAACAAGGACAAAACAGGATCCTACTTTAAAATTGACACTTTGTATCACATTAGAAGTCAGTAAAAACAATCTGGAGAGCTTTAAGAGGGTCTGGCAGCCAAAAGAATTATTTATTAATCTAAGGATAACCAGCTAAACAAATGCAATTAGAAATTGGGAGAAAGGGTTAAAACAGTCCATTTTGCACTAAAGCAAAAAAACAAACAAATTCTTTCTTCAGCTCAGGCTTGAAGGTTCTCACTTCTCCCATAACAGAATACAGATGACCCACAGCTGTTTGGCATCTGCTGCACTTCTACCTAGTGAATGCACCCTCTTTGTCATTGGAGAGGTCCAAACACACGGCCTGGAGCACTTGCAGCCCGTTCACTGCAGTATGAGCATCCTGGATGTCACCCACTACTCCTCAGATATTTCTGATGGTGGAAATCAAGAACTAGAGACCTACAGGCACAGTAATACAAAAGCAGTGTCTGCCTATACCTACGCCCAAGAAAATACGTTTTCATTTGTGAAAGGCTCTAAAAGCATCACCCTTCAATTCAAAGTAAGATTTTTATTATGTGCGTTGTTAGCAAATAAAAAAAACTTCTTGCAGTTAGGCAGAAAAGTGTCAGTTCTTCTGATTTATCCTCAGAGAAGTCTCATGTTTACCAGATGATTCAGGAAATGTAGTTGTTACATAGCTGCAGTATTCTGCAAACGCAAAATGAGCCAAACTTCTGGTTATTTTGTTTTGAAATGCAGAAGCTTTTGACCATATGAAACCAATTTTAAGTATGCCACTGATTCAAAATAAAATTTAAAAAAATGTTTATGTATTACTTTTGGCATCAAATTCTTATACAGTATCACATGGATGAAATACCTCAGTGGAAACAGCTGTGCAAAGTACTCAAACTGGCTTCCTTTCCTCCTCTTTCACAAACCTCTAGGCTGCTTGGAAATTCCTATTTTTTCCAGACCACAATTTGGTAGACTTATTTGGCAATCTGTCATCTTTCACAGGCACATACTCTCTCATTTGCTAGCAGCTGTGGACGTACAAATTTCCCTAAAAATTGACACATATCCACTTAAAAGATCAGATTCAGAAGCTTCAAACCTGCTAAAGCACGAAAAAATAACAGCAAAGCACAAGTAGCAGTTCTTGAGAGAAATTACAAAAGGTAACTTTTACTTATCTTCTAAATGTAAAAAAAAAAAAAAAGCATCAGCATCAAGTTTTCACAATCACACAAGCACATCTACCAAGAGTGTATTTAAAACTAATATGGGCTAGCCCTGTAACAGTGCCCCAAAACACAAAGAACAGATGTTTCTCCTAAATGCAATATTTTTAAATGAATGAAGAGCAACAAATCTAAAGTTCTGATCAAAAGACACACAAACGTCAACCAGTTGATGTGCATGCAAAACCACTGTGAGATGGCACATGATTTGCATACAGAGGCTATATCTGGACAAACATCTAATCCAGAGCTCTCATCATTTGTAAATTCCTGACAATTAGAAGCCCTGAAATAACAGTAAATATTTAACAACATTTAACACCAGTAGAATTACACATTTGCCCAACACAGCACGTTAAGACAATTCTGCAGCCTACTCATGCTGATGTCTCAGGCCACAACATCCTTGCTTTTAGCAGAAGTGTAAGAAGTTTTTCAAGTATTGTTAGAGTCATTCCCCCATCCTCCCTCCCCCCGCCAAGCTCTGCACTAAGATTAATGAAGTAGGTTATTCCTTTCAGAGCTACAGGAAACTGAAATAATGATTAAATACTACTCAGTTATGTTTTGAGACTTGTCTGTACAACTCCCTTAAAAATCAGATTCTGATAGCTCTATCTCTCAAGGAACTACCTACCTGTAGCACAGTCTTGTTAACATTCTGATTTTCTCAGATGATAATTACTCTAGTTTATTGGAGAAACAGTAGTATAATCCCTTGGTAAATTACCTCTAATTCAAACAGGCGTAACGAAAATACATTTCAGAACACAATTATGGAAACTGATCCTGAATAAGGGGCTGTTTTTGCAAAAGGTAGATAAGCTACTTTTCTTTGCCAGTTGCTCAAACATAATTATACATAGTCAGTGAAGCAGATGTAGAGTTTTCATGTACACAACGTACAAACAACAACTTCTTGCTTTAAAAAGACAGAAGTTTTAAAAGCCAAAACCTGTTATTTTTTTATCATCACTGTAAACAGACAGCAGAAATATTACTAGGAAACATTTTTGGTTTGCTGATGTCAGTGACAGGTAAAATCTCTACAAGCACCAAAGTTACTAGGAAAAAATTAACCCAAATATACCAAACAAATACCAAATTGAAATTCAAACAACCTTCAGAGTATGTGAAGCAGCAGCAGAAATACGTAACTGTTTTAGAAAGCTATTTCCTTGTAAAATTTATTATTTGTGTTTAGAAAGTTCCCTGGTAAAGGGTCAAAACTGAGTTCTCACCATTGTATAAAAATACATTTATTTTCAGATTATTTATTAAGACTTCTGGACTGACACAAATAAAGCTAAGTAACTATTAAGCATTTCCTTTCATTCAGGTTTTTTAACACTTCTCAATGCACCATCTATATGGCAAAATATATGTACCAACATTGTTACTTTACCAATAGTAACAGATTCTGAGATGTTGGGGGGGGAAGATATTTAGTATATTATTCTGAGATTCTAAATCACAATCATATAATTCAAAGAAAGTTAATCCTATCTAAACAGGGACACTCAAATATATGTATTAAATGCAAGTAAAAAAAAGTTCTATGAATAAAATTCAGTAGCCTGGATTAAAAGTGTCTTGGTCCCTACTTTTAAGCTCTCCAACAATTTGCTCCCTGTTCTCAGCAGAAAAAAAAAATCCACCTCAACTTCCCCCTGTTAATATGCCCACCCCTCCATGCCACTATTGCCCATCAATATAATCTATACAGCACATCTTAGAAATTAATCTAGAGAAAGTAGATTATACTACAACCTCATAATTCATGCTAGATTAAAAAAAAAAAAGGGACTGCTAGCATTTTCAACACGTTTGTAGCTAAACAGTGCCTTGAATTCCATATTCACCAAACATTTACCCTTCTTAGAATCAGATACTACATTTCACAATTTGCCCTAACATTTGGCTACCTAAATGGAACAATGGACAGTGTTCAGTTAATGTGCAGGTAAATACCTCAGCATGACACATTCTAAATTTGTGGTCTGGCACAGATACCTTTGTATTTACACAGCAGAGTTAGAGGAACTTATCATGAATACAGACCTGTCCTGGCTTTACAGGGCTAAGGCTAGTCTCCTTGCTAGTTCTGGCCAGATCATGGTTTTCTTCTCCTCCACCACGTGGCCCATGCAGCTGTACAGCACTTCCAGTCACACAACAGATGCACTGGCCTCTTTCATACTCAAAATTTATAGGTATTAGCACTGCTTATGTTTTATCCCTAATAAATTAGCACAAGCCCTACCACAGCAACAGCAGTTGCCATTAAGACTCAATCTATGTTATCATTTTCACTAAAGAGAAAGTTGAATCATGTTCTATGTCAAGCTGCTTGCACCTGGGATCCTACTATAAAAGGAGACTTTGGACTTCACCTATCCTAATACAGAACTTGAAACTAAAGTAGTAGAGAAAACAGCCTTGCTACTGAAGCATGTAATTTCTTCCTTCCTCTTTATTCTAAAATTATTCACATTACCTACTTGATGAAAAAACCTCAAGAAACCCAAGATTTGAGTCACACACAGAACATGGTAGATTCTTATCATGGGGACCCTTTTCTCACTAAACTGAAATGCATGTTGTTCTCAGACAGAAAATAATGTCTTTTTTCTGAATAACAAAATGTGCATTTACTACAGATATTGCTTCAGCCATTTAAGAAACATCTTCATGCTTTGCTTTTGTCATTTTACCACTGCTCTGCTTGTGTGCATCCTCTATGTCACAAAAGACTAAGGTGACAGACCCAATCACTTGCACTTGACATTACTGTGCTCACATTCCACAGCCATGGCTTTATTAGAAAAGCCACAAGACAGTGAATTTTAAATAAGGCAGATCATCAGAATATTTATTACATTTCTAGTTCTATAAACCATCTTTCTGATTCTGAAGAGCAGCAAGGCCCACAAACTTTCTTCTCCTTCCACTAAGCTATATTTTTTTTCTCCTTCCTTTTCCCACTGTCTCCAAAAGGGCAAGGAATGCTTCCTCCATCACTGCCTGTACCTGTTCAACTTGAAGATCAAAATTATTTATTTTCAGAAGAAAATCTTACAAATTTCCCATCACTAATAGACGGCTATTTCTACAGTTCTATCAACAAAGAGGAAAATGGGAATTCATTGCACATGGCATAAGCATCATCATTACTTCAACAACCCCATTCTTTTTGAGACAAAATGAGCTAAAGTTCTTTTAAGTACTGGTAAATTCCTATTTGTACCAGCATGCCAAGCAGCATTGTCAGCAGAGGAGATGCTCCAAGTCCCCTGCAACCACAAGAATTTTGAAGAAAACTGCTCTGAATGCAAAAGGCATATTTTATAATTTACAATTCATAATTTTTAATTTGCATCAAATAGCGACTACATAAGTTAACAAAAAACCAAACAAACCAACCAACCAACCAACTAAAAACACATTAAAATGGGAGGGGGATTGTGCTTCAAATATGGTTCCAGATAAAAGAATTAAAACGTGAAAGGACACACTGGCAATGACTGCAGCACATGAAGGGCTCAGCTGTTCTACACTTTCTAAAAGGAGGAGGCAAACATCTAGCAAAGAAACACCGAATCCATAAAAAGTTTTTAACCCACAATTTTGTATTAATAGCCACAGATCTTACAAAGCAGAACACTGAGCCTTCTAGTACCATTATTCCTTCAGCTGAGGGACAGAACCAAGGCCTCACAAAAGTGACTTTGTATAATTTAACTGGGCTATAGCCCACAAAAACTGCTATCGCTGACGCCCAGCGTGCTGACAGGAAATAGTTGCTGCCTTGAGCCTTGATCTACCCACGTGAAATGGAGCTTGCTGGCTGACCACAGACCGGCCTCTGTTCTCTTTATAATTGTCAACATCTGCTCTGCAGATCTATGAATAATTTTATGACATACAAAAAAAATCTCTCCTACTGACTCCAAAGGTTGTTGGGTTTGTTATTTCCTTTTTAAACATGTGTAATCTGACACTGACATTAAGAGAGAGCCTGTTTCGCTCGCAGGTTAAGATTTGCATTCTCCCGAAAGATGCTATTAAAATGGAATTCAAGCTACGTAGAAAAAGCTAATATTGGTGGCTGCTACCTTCTAAAATCAGGTGGCTAAATAAATGTTGGCAGTGGAGATATTACATCATTTTCAAATACTGTGGGTTAATGGAGCAACTGTTCACTGGGGTGGGCTCCGCAGCAGTTACCTCCACAAGACACAGCTGTGATCCCTCCAATTGCTTGGTTAGTGCCAAGTATAACAAACCTCAGCTCAAACCTCTTGCTCCTGAAGAAATGAGGATGCAGATATACAAAAGGACACATTCAACATGACCTGAGCTTCTGTTAAAGGGAGAAACACATTTGAGGACAGAACACCAGTACTATCATTGAAAACTCAACTTTCCTGCTCCTTCAAGTTGAGCCATCAGAGGTTCTAAGACTGTCAAGTGTTTGATTCACAAACATTTGAATCTAACAGCTTAACTTCATTTCACAGATTCATTTGTTTATGTTTATAGACATGTGTGAATATGAGAGATATGGATAAAACTCTGGGGACGTGGCCATGCTATGATTTTAGATTGTCACCGTGCCCGACTAAAAAGGGAGATAAATAAAGACAAACAGAGGCACATAGATGCATCAACCTGTCTGCAGTACTCATTAGTGATGCTTCTCTTCACAATCAGTAAAAGCGGAAGAGTGGAAACAGAAATAATTAAAAGAACTAATCAGGAGGGGACTGAATACTTGCCAGTTTTCCAGGACTGGAACATAACGTGACAAGTATTTCTAGACTGCCTCCTGGGCACAGCATAGGTTCATTGGCTGTGTATGGGACAAAACTAGAAAAAAAGAAATCCTTTCTCCTTTAGGGCAAAAACCCAGGAAACACACAGAAGGAAAAGAACAATGATCAGCATAAAGCTAAATCCTGCTGAAGCCTACACTATATTCAGGTCCACTGCAATGACTTCTTTATCTTTCTTGCTTGCTTCTATTGCAATAAAGCGGAGAATTTCCCTGCAGGTTCCCAGATGTAAATGCTGAGACAGTAAGACCGCTTCTTGCGAGCTGGGGTTCAGTAGCACCTTTCTGGGCTGACAGGGCTCTAAATGAAGCATGTCAAAGTCTGTGAGCACATTTAGTTAGCAGTGCTTAGCAGAGGTCTGTGCACTTGGAGAGTCTGGCTTCTCTCAGAAACATTAAAACCAGTTTAAATGCAGTTGCCAATCTGATGGCAAATTTACTTCCTTTCCTTGAGACCGACTCAACAGATGGAGCTTTTCATGGATACAGTACTGTTCTCTCCTGAACATGAAGGTGATTATTAATCCATTACTTTCTTGCACTCATGGGTGTTTACATTTAAATTTTTTTTATTAGAAACTACTAAACAATTTCATCCCTGCAAAATGAATGGGCAATTAAGTGTGTGGTGAGCTTGTGGCTCTTCCGTGAAGCATCAGGGAAGGACAAAATTCTTTAGGGGAAGAGATGAAACTGAGAATCAAGTGGGAAAGTGAAAGCTGCTGAATGTCAAAGCTGCAACTACCAGTTCCGAAAGTCTGCAGTAGAAAACAGCAAAAAGCTTTAGGACACAGAAGGAAACACACAGTATGAAACCTGGCCATACAGTCCCAAAGTTCCCAAAAATTACACAAAGGCAAACAGATGGGTTTCAAACAAATCAGATTCTCGCACCTATATTCAAAACAAATGTCATTCAAGGTGTATAAAAAGATATCACTATTATGTGTTATTGAGCACAAATTCGGGCCCTATTTTACTAGCTTTTAACAAAGAGCATGGACTTTTGCTCTAGAGAACTCACAATTCTGCTGCAAATATACTTAAAGAGGACAGAGAATGACAGATGGATACGTGTATAAAGAACATTAGATGAGGCAAAAAACAAACCAGAGGCACACCAAGTAAAGCTAGAGCTGTTTGTGCTAAGTGGCTGTGGAAGGAGCATTTGTATAACATGCTGCAGTCTGATTTAAAAAACCAACCAACCAACTAACCACCCCAACCCAAAACAACAAACAAACAAAATGAATGTACATCTTAAGTCATTGCTTAGGACTTGTACTCTCCTCAAACATATTATTTTGTCTTATTATATACTTCTACAGTAGGAGATGACCTAGATATAGACAGAAGAAGGAAGATGAAAAAACATTAGGATTATATTGCATCAATTCAAAGCTCTTGCACTGGAGCATCAGTCCCACAGGCTACACAAGGCACAAACATTTTCATGTAAGTAATGGCTATGCTACAGACACTTGTACACATTTTAGTGTAACCACAGCAGAGCAGCCCTCTAGTAGAGATGCGGCTATATTTGCATAAAAGTTGTAGGTAATTAAGATGTCACTACGAGCTATGCTGATACAAATCACTTTTATACAAGAGAACTCATATAAGTGCTTTCAGTAGCATACTCTGGCATTAAATCCCTAATCCAATAGATAAACTTTCTACAAGCTCAACAAGCAAAATTAGACAGCACACTTATTTTGTCTTTAGGGGTAGAATGAACCGTCCAAAGTCATAAAGATTAAAGTTGTATTTTAAGTAAAATTTGAACCATTCTTTACACAGCAAGAGCTTGTCTTAATTTGTCTTTACCGGTTTATAAAAGGACCATAATCCTGAGATTACTATGCTTATTACTGCACTTACTCCATTCTGACATTATCAGAGTACACGTATGCCAAGAATTAGCCAAAATAAATATTGTCCTCTTGGCATGCTAAGAAATTATATGCCTGAAAATAATAATTCCTTTTATTGTACAAACTTCCTGAACACCTATCTTTTATGTTGACAGGTACGCTTAATATCTACTCCAATAAACTCAGCATTAAGGTCAAAAGCATAAATGAATGGAAAAAAATTGGAAAATACTTGAAATTTGTCTAATAAAAAAGACTTGGTAACATTTGCTTTTTATGTTTCAGTGGCTCTGAAAAAAAACCACTGTGATATGCAGCAACTACTAAAGCCATTATACTTTGAAAATGCTGCTGCTGCTGGTAAGCAATTTCACTAGTGCAGCGTGTTTGTACAGCGAAGGGTATAAAACTGCTGGGCTGACATTTCTCCCCTTCTGCCTCTTCCTGCGCTGCGGGAGCCGTCATGGCGAGTGATGCAAAAGGTTAAATCCACCCACATCATAGAAACCAGCTCATCCAGAGAGATGGCAAAGGACCAACAGTTACACTAGAAGGCAGATGCAAGACCATTTCCTTCCTTGTTATACACCCTGTGCACTGCAACCCCTCTGATTTCCGCTTGGGCCAGGGCTTGGCTATCCCTCTGCTAACCACAAAGCACATGCCTGCTCCACCTCCTCTGCATGTGACCATTCCAGTTCTCAAAATGCGAGCTGCACACACACTAGCACTGCCTCCACAGGAACTAGATGTGCTAATCATCCTTAAGATCATGTCACTGCAATAAATGAATAGACAAATATCTGTTCTTTCTGAAAAAGGACACACTGTCCGCAGCTACAGCTGATCCGAGCTAACACTCTGAAAAGCTCACTATTAATTTTATTTGCTTAACTTCAGCTCAGGAACTTCTAATTACATTTGGCCAAGGCTGTACAAACAGAATAAAAATTCCCTGGTCCCAGTTTGTCACACTTGCACCAAGAAAAAAATATAAAAATGGAATTATTAATTCAATCTGGATCCTTATGTTCAAAAGCTGTTAGACTGGACAAGAACCTGGATTTTTTTTACAACACAGGAAGAAAACAAGCCTCGAACATAACATATATTGTTAACACTTAAGAGAGGATATGGTGGACAAATATTTTTTAAATTCAGGTTCCTTAAGTATTCAAAAAATCAGAAAAGAAAAAAAACTAAGGTAGAGACAAATGTCAAACATGGCAGGGTGAGGTCAGTATAAAAAGATATTAATTAAGAAAATCTTGACTGGGATAGATGGAACTGGCCTCTGGACCTACTGTCCACTGTGGGTAACGACACTTTGGTACTCACACACTCAGTCACTCCAATTAGTACAAAAATTACTGAGCTCACCTGAAAAATTTGGCCAGTACTTTTATCACCAAAACCAGAAGTCTTTGTTATTACAAGTATTATTTTCCAATAACAAATAAAATGCATTTAATTTGTGCTCATACACAATTTTTTAAATGGTGAAGAACTGCTCAGTGCCCAGTTGCAAGAGACAAAGAAATGTTTTTTCTTCTATGTAAGGCTATAATAGGGAGTTGCACTGCAGTAAAAATATGTTTTAAATAAATTTTTTTTTTGTACACTAAAAGCCACAGCAAAAATATGTCCCTTTTTTGCATAATCAGCACTTTGATTTTCAAATTCAAAGAAAGAAAATTACAGGAAGTTAAGGGTGTATCTGCTCTGTGCTCGCAAAGACAGGGGACCAGCTGAAAAATAAACATCATTAAATGAGTTGGAAACTTGTATTTGGAGTAAGATTTTTGCTTAGAACAGGAAAAAAAAAAAAAAAAGTTAGGGCTACTTCAATGTCTCACCTATCCTTTTAAAACAAAAGTGGGGTTTTATCCCTCATCTGCTAGAGAACACTAAAGTTTCCTCAGGCTGTAAAAGGCGATGAGACAGAAGCCCAAAGTGAGGCTTAAAGGCCAGTTTTATCAACAGGATAACTGTGGAAGGTCAAATGAGGACAAGTGGAGCACTCAGAAACTGGGAGTTAGCAGCTGGTTCTGTCCACAGCCCTAGCTGCAGTCCTGCCTTAATAACCAAGTCCTGGTTTTATTTTAACTTTTTACCCTATTTTTCAAAGTAATTTTCAGAACTATTGAAGAGACATAAATGTTAATAGTTTGGAAAATAAAGTAAGCATTTCTGAAAATTTGATACTTGACAGTTTTCCTTTATATTACCTGTCTTTACCTTACCTGTCCATCTCTTACATCAAACATCTTAAGAAGAATATTTTTTAGGATACAAACATGTCGCACTCCATATTGGTATGATAAATGATTTTACCTTCAAGAAAAGATCATCAGCCGGAACAAATCACAGCTCAAATCAGAGACAAACTGTTTTATATCTGCTTAATTTCAAAGTCCATCAAAATCCCATCATGCTTTTTCTGCCATACAAGGATCCGTCATGCTCTAAGACTACATCATCAGTTGTTCAAGAACAACTTTTTGGAAGAAAGCCAAACTTACTGTACTCCTAAATTGCTTTTATACTATATAATAATGTTTCTGCTCCATCTGAATATTACCATGTATTATGAACCACATTCAAGCCTTGTTTAAGCATGTAAATTATCAAACAAAATACGAAAAGGAAAAATCCAAGTGACTTAACAGTCTTTCCTCTATGGTATAACTTTAAACTCATGCAAAATTGCTAACACACAAAGCACAATCTGTATATGTTTCTGAACTACTGTAAAACTGTTTCTAAGTTCAAAAATATTTGACCCTGAGATGCCTTTACATAAAGCCTCACTAGGAAGTTCTAATTGTGCCCTGGGTTCACAGATGTGGGTAAGTCACTTCTCATTAAATTCCACTAACCCCTTTGACATGTGTTTTCAAATGTAAATATAAATATTGACTAGCTTTTGAAACTTTGTTTCATTCTCCTCCAGAGGAAAATAAGAATCCACCACAAAAGGAAGCAGGCAATTGGGTTTTTTTTCCTTACATGGTTTTATCCTTAATCCCATACAAACTAGTAGAACTTACTGTAATTAACCAGCTTGTGACTTTGGTTCTTTTTCTCAGCAGAAAAACATCAGGACTTCATTATTAATGACACATTTTTAGATACCATGGGTGAAGGAAGAGGAAACAGTGACAAAAAAATCCCAGGAAAGTGTTGAGTATCACACTGAGTATTGACAATCAATACAACCACCCTTTTCATGTTTTATTCATTCTTAAACAAGTCTTACCCTCTTGTCCAGTTTTTGCCTTTATTAATATAACCAGACAACAGGAATTGTGTGCATCCGCTATCAGATTGCCACCTCAATTATCACTTCAGTTCTGAAACTCCAACAACCAACACTAGCACTTATTAAGGTGGAATTTTCTGGTCTGCAAGTAGACAAAGCATATGCTCTAAGCCAGACAGATTCAATTTATGGCCAACCTGGAAAATTCACACTACCTGCAATGTCCTCCTACTTTTTACTAGTAAGAAGTTGCCTACTGAGACACATGATGACAAAGCAATAGCGAGTTTTTTGAATGTATGGAACGGGCCCAGCCACATTATCAGGTCCTTCTTGTCTTAAAATCAAGCTACATGCTCAACTCAGTCAAAATGCTGATTTATTTCCAAACTGAGTATCTGCAGTAATTGCTGATTTGTAGCATGAACTTTTATCAAATATTAATTAAACCCAAATATAGGAAGACATAGTAAGTAGAGAAGCACAGCTTTTAAACCTATCAGCACAGGAGAGTCTATGTTACAAAACTCTAACGTGCCAATCCTTGTTCTTCTATCAGGCAGCTTGCACAGTTTATTGGTAAGGACTAAAAATCACCTGTGAAAACTTCCAGACTTATCCGACACAAAGAGCTCTGAGATATCTGCAAAGGATAGATTACCAGTATCAGGAAGCAATACAGACAAACTAGGATGGACACCAGATGTACAGAATCATCACGTTTCCTTCACACTGCTGTTTTTCTAAATTGCACAGTCCAGTCTTATCAACCATCAACCCCACTCCTTTTTGCAAGAGTCTTCTCACAGGTGACTCTAAGCTTTCTGTTTTCTAAGTGAATGACCATATGAAAGCAGAGAAGTCTCTTGTCTTTGGGGAGGAAAAACTGGTGGGTCAGGTGGAACTATGCTTCAGGCTGAATATAATACTTCCCAGGCTGTGAGACTAAACTAACCTAAAGTAATGATTTAATAGACATGAATATGAACTCAGCTGTGTTACAGTCGCAACAATCCTTAAAAACTACTTGTATAAACATTTGTGTAAATAATCCAACCTTAAAACCGTTCAGACATTTGTACTTACAAAACACAGTAAAATTTCCAGTGTACAAGAAGGGCTTCATAATCAAACTTCAATAACTGTTTAAGCACAATTCAGACATGGATATCCTGTAGGATTAGTTGTAATCTACACTTTTCCCACTTACTACATCAGAACAGTCAGTTCTCTTCATTTGTTGGCTCATTTACTACCTGTACCTGCCACCGTGCTCTGCACTTACTGAACAGTTAAAATTATCTTTTTAAAATGTATTATTTGCCAGAAAAATAGCAAGTCTACCAGAACACATCCACATGTATTTTAAGGCTTATATTAGTCTATCTATAAAAGCATGGTTTACTCACTCATCATTTATACAGAAGATAAACTTAAACAAGCAAATATTAATGGTTTTTAAAGTAATTTTGTCATTATTATGCTCTCTTTGTACTCTCTTACTCCCCCCACACTCCCTGGGGTATATATTATGAAATTTCACGCAAACCATAAAGTATCTTTGGAATGTTACAGTATAATTGTTTAGAGAAACATTTAATGGCTGAGTAAGCATCGAGAGGCCATGGCTAAGGGAAAAGAAACATTATAATGCTAGAGGCATTTTGTATTGAATGATCTTCTCAGCGTGAGGACAGGGGATGGACATTTGATCCAAAAATCTGGTATTGACTCAAGTGATATGAAACCAGCAGCCAGCATCAAAGCACATGAAGCCATCCAACCACGTAACAAAACATCTTCTACCACCCACCTCTTCCAAACTGGACTCTAGTCACTGTCTAGTAAAGCAACCAAATGTTGTAGGATATTATTCGATCAATAACATGAATATTATGATAAGGGATTACATGATCTTAACAATCAGCTTTTTTTATTTTTTTAATTGGTTGCTTGGTTTCCCAATTTACAACACAAATAATTGCACGTGCATGACACAGAAATGCAAAGTAAGTGACTGGAAAAAAAGCTGGGCACTGAGTACAGAGACAGCTAAAAAAAGCTGAACATTCTTTCACTACAGGAAACTGCTGGAGACAATATGCTGTAAATTAAAGCCAATTTTCCTGAATTCCCTGAAGGACTCCTACTCCCAGAGATTCTACAAATCCATTAGCAAAGGCTGTCATTGCATAGTTTTTGTGGGGCTTATTTAAAAAAAACACACCCAAAATAAAATGTACAGTGAATTGTGGGCAGAGGAGTGGGACAAATAGGGCCTAACCTTACATAATTGACTCATAACCTGATCATTAGAGCACAGCTGAGATGGTTTTCACCCCCACTTCATCCTCCTCCCTGTACTTTTTTAAGTCAAGGAAAAACAAAATAAACTCCCTACCTGAACTTCTGAGGTGACAGACACCGAGGCAGGAGAGGTGCCCTACAACTGCCATGCCCTGCTCTGGAAATCAAGCAGTTCTCTTAGCAGCAGGGTTAGCAAAGGCAAGTGTCCTACAGCCCTGGATCACAGCTGAGGCTGGTTCTGTGGCTGGGCACCAAATATCTGTGTCCAGGTGGAGTCTGCGGTGCTTAACAACATAGGAACTGCAGCTGGTGTGGTACAAGCCCTCCTAGCTACACACACACAGGCAGAATTTTTGGAAATCTAGTGTCTTTAAGAAACTTCTATTTCTGTGTTAAATTCGGTGGAGAATAGGTAACAAAAAAAAATTAGTAACACATAGTAGCGTGATTCTGTAAATCTCATCTTGCTAATAAACTCATGGACAAGTACAAGTTCTGCTATGCAGCCTTCCAGTTCTAAACCAAATATATTTTCTAAATTCCTCATCTATTTGTAAACTGTGTAAATCTAAATCATATGGAAAGTCAACGAATTGCACATGCTGTTTGATAAAGGCTTAAACAAGAGACAATTGTAAGGATCTAAGATTGCAAGGGACTTCCTGGTCATTGTATTTGCATCCTACTATCAGAAACACTAGATTAAATAATCTCTTCCAGAAGACATACATCCTCATCTTAAACTGAATTTTCTTTTTGCGTATACCCCTTAAATAATCTCAAAATTAGGATATTTCTTTTCATTTCCATCTTAATTCATTAAAGACCCCATCCAGAGGCCACTTAGATGAAACACTTCAGATTATTTAGGACAAGTTTTTGCATCCTTAAATTTTTCTTTCTCTTCAACAATACAGTGATCCAAATGTTGGTGTCAGATAAATTCACTGGCTCAAATCTCTAATTTTTTTTCTAATGCCATACTGAAAGGCAAATCCAAATGTTCCATGGGTAACTTTTTCTATAACTACTTTCACTTCATGAATTAGGGGAAGTGTAATACCACTGCTGATTTTAAAACAAGACCTATAGATTAGTTCTTGTGTTACAATGATCGTACCAGAGCCTTTAAGAATGTCTTTGGGGGTTAGGGTAATGGGGAACACAACACAATTTATAATGAAGTCCAACAAAAAAGGGTATGTTAATCTTTTCAGCCACTTAAATCAACAAAAATCAAAAGCAAACGTCTTCCTACCATAGCATCCCAAAACCTAACTCCAAATACTTGCATCTTAATGTCTGCTGGGATGTTTTCTGCTAAGTATCCACTAGATTCCTTATAGTACTCAGTACACACGTTCCTCCACAAGCTGGATTGATTCTTCCACAGCTTAACTTGTTTTTGCCAAAGTCTCTTTTAGTTCGGCACTGGCTGCCTGCCTAACGAAACAACCTTTCTTTATTCCAAAACTGTCCTCTTCAGTTGCACAAGACGCATCTGACTTACAATCGTGTATAATGCGTCCAATGTTTAATGCTTGAAGAACTGCTATTTTTAAATGATCTCTAGCAAAACTTAAACTGATACAGAAGTAGTCACTAGCTAACCTGGGGTGTTGTTTATGTGTGTGAGGATGACTCTCAAGAAAAACTTCTTTCCTTTTGTATTTAAATACACCTTTAAAAAGAAACGCTTAAACTAATTCTTAGAAGATGGAAGCACAGCACATGCACTTACCCACAGAGAGCAGTGGGAAACGTAACACTCACTCAGAACGTGCACTTGAAAGCTTCATTGTCACTCACTGTGAAGTCATCATCACATAATGATTCCGTGCACCATAAACTTGCCAGAAGGCCAACCGTATCCTGGGGTGCATCAAGTGGGGTGTGGCCAGCAGATGCAGGGAGGTGATTCTGCCCCTTCACTCTGCTCTTGTGAGACCCCACCTTGAATATTGCATCCAGTTGTGGTGTCCTGTTGTGGTTTGAGGCTTGGAA